>NC_047656.1:4785633-4879860 GCF_902201215.1 Prunus dulcis | reverse complement strand
CTCGTTCCCTTATTCCTATAAACTAGGAATTCATAGTTCTATCGACTAGAAGTTTTGGATCAAGTGGTATCAGAGCACCAGATCCGAGAGGGTGACGGTGGTTTATGGTCTCAACTCGCAACCAACGCAAAGCTTCTGGAGAAGAACTTTTAGGTCCTTTGCTCGTACACCGAAAGCCAAGGTCCAAGAGAGACATTATGACTGGAGAAAACAAACAGGATACATCCAGTGATGGCGATCGCATCACTAAACTTGAGCAACAAGTTGAAAACTTGTTTGCAACAATCCTTAAACTCGTGGAGAGTTTGAAGACTGGAAAATCTTCACGTCCATCAACTTCATCTGAGCCTGATCAAAAGCTCAAGAAAAAGGTTGTTGAGGATAGTGAAGATGAAGATGACATACAAGCTGATCCAACGAAAAAGAAAGCTGAATCAGGTGACAATAAAAATTCTATTGATACCTTAAAGATTGATTTTAAGGTTGACATCCCTATATATAAAGGAGATGTTGATCCTGAAAAGCTAGATAACTGGATAGACACATTAGAAACTTATTTCACAGTTTATAGGTATTCTAATGTGTAAAAATTAAAATTTGCAAGTTTGAAACTTTCAAGCCATGCCCTTACATGATGGAAGTCCTATCAGAGACGGTATGATGTCTCAGAATTGGCCTGGAAGAACTTCAAAAAGCTTTTGAGAAAACAATTTTATCCAGTTTGCTATGAAGATGAAAGATGGTATAAGTGGCAACACTTTAGACAAAGATTTGGGCAGCCTATACAAGAGTATACAACAGAGTTCCACAACCAAGCTATGGTTCTGGACATTGACGTCAACGACTATGACATTTTCATGAAGTATACAGGAGGTCTTGCCGACTACATATGGAAAGAACTAAAATTGTTCACCATAGATACTATTGAAGAAGCTACTGTGAAGGTCATCGCCATTGAGGCAAAAAAAAATAAAAGAACTGACAAGAAGGATGACATATCAAAACCTGTCAACAAAACTAACTGGCAGAAAAAGGGGAAGCAGAGCAAGGAAGGTCAGACACAGAAGGTCTACTGTGATCACTGTCAAACCAGCAAACATGCCAAAGACAAGTGCTGGATACTCCATCCTGAGTTGCGGGCAAAGCATGAGAAAAACAACCAGGGGAGAAATGACAGAAAAGCCACCTTAACCACACAACAGGCAGAAGAGCTTCCAGAGTTGAAGCAACATGATGTTACACTTACCCTTATGATAAGACCCGCAGATACTGAAGACACGTACAACCGTGAAGAGTTGTTTCATGTGAATATTCAGGTGAAGCAAAGTGTTGTACAAACTATTATTGACCCTGGAAGTCAAAAAAACTTGATTTCAGAGGCTTTAGTAAGAAAAGTGGGTTTAAACACCACACCACATCCTAAGCTATACCCGCTAGGATGGATTCAGAAGGACGTTGACTTACAGATCACGAAGCAATGTACCTTCAAATTTGCTATCACTAATCGATATATCGATGAGGAGACATGTGAGGTGGTTCCTTTGGATGTTTGCCAAGTCATATTAGGCAATCCATATTTATGGGACTCAGATGCCATTCATTATCGGAGGCTTCGCAAGTATCGACTTGTGAAAGATGGGAAGGAGTTCCACATCAACGCTTGCAAGCCTCACGCTACAAATCATTTGCTTACAGATAATTTGCTAACAACTAACCAAGCCAAGAGGTTAGTCAATTCATGTGGGCGATTTGTTTTGTTGATGATTCGACCGCAAGATCAAAGTTCTGGAGCTGTGACATTGTCTACATTGTCTTTATCTCCTACACAATGCTCAGACATATGGAAATTACAGGAGAAGTTCAAGGACTTATTTCATGATGTGCAGGGTTTGCCACCACGGAGAGCTGTGGAGCATGAGATCCAGTTGGTAGAAGATTCACCTATACCAAACTTGGGTTTGTACCGTACTTCTGTGACGGAATCTGACGAGATCAAGAAGCAAGTTCAAGGACTTCTTGAACAAGGAGTCATCAAACCTAGCTGCTCACCATGTGGTTCGCCAATGTTACTTGTGCCTAAGAAAGACGAAGGCTGGTGTATGTATGTAGTTTATAGGGCACTCAACAAAATAACCATAAAGAATCGGTATCCATTGATGAGGACTGATGACTTGCTAGATCAACTACATGGTGCACGCTACTTCACTAAGCTTGATCTCAAATCTGGCTATCAACAAGTCCGCATCCATGAAGAAGATACTTGGAAGACTACATTCAAAACAAAGCAGGGATTGTTTGAGTGGTTAGTCATGCCATTTGGGTTATGTAATGCTCTAACTACCTTCATGCGATTGATAATGAGGTACTCTGCCTTTTCATTGACGACTTCGTCATTGTATACTTAGATGACATTCTCATATCTAGTGTCACATGGGAGGACCATCTTCATCATATTGCTCAATTTTTGGAGGTTCTACGAATAAATCAGTTACAGTTAAACAGTAAGAAGTGTGAATTTGGGAAACAACACCTTGTATACCTGGGATTCATTGTTGGTGCAGGAGAACTGAAAATGGACCTAGAGAAAATACATGTGATTTCTCAATGGCCTACGCCCCGTTTAGTAACTGAAGTTCGGAGCTTTATAGATGCATGTCAATATTTGCGAAAGTGTATTCGGCACTTTTCACAAATTGCAGCACCCTTACATTCACTTACAAAGGCCAATCAAAAGTTTGAATGGTCAAGAGACTATGAAGAATCTTTCCAATTGTTGAAATGAAAGATTACAGAGGCCTCAGTACTAGCATTACCGAATCTGCAGAAACCATTTGAAGTAGAAGCAGATGCATCAAACTATACCATGGGAGCCGTATTATTTCGGGATGGGAAACCAGTTACATACCATTCTGAGATGTTTAGCGGACCGGTATTGAATTATCCGACTTATGACAAGGAGCTGTATGCAATACATCAAGCAGTGAAGCATTGGAGAGCTTACTTGTTGGGAAAAGAGGTTGTAGTTCACTTAGATCATAAACCTCTTCAGTTTTTAACTACACAGTCTAAGTTGCAACAAGCTCGGCATATGAAATGGATGTCTTACCTACAACAATTCAATATTGTGATAAAGTACAAGAAATGAGCAACTAACAAGTTGGCAGATATGTTATCTAGACCACCTACACCAGTTAGTTCCACATTGCTGGTGGCTATGCAAATCCAAACCATTGTTCCTTTTGAATATGCCAAAGGGTATAACACAGATACTGATTTCAACTCAGCCTATGCCAAGCTATAACAAGGAAAGACTAGTGAGTTCCAATTGAAGGATGGACTAATGTACAAGGGAACACAATTGTGCATTCCAGAAGATGGCGACATATTGCAATGGATTTGTGAGGCTCATACTTCCAAAGTAGCATGACATTTTGGAGTTGAGAAGACTTTATTGAATTGTCACGCCCGATCTGGAAATAAGGATTATCTCCGAATTAAGGCATGAATCATACTATAGTTATAGAAACAAACTCCTATAACTATGATATGATAGAAATAGAGCCAATAATATTACAAACTTATTTAACAAATACAAAGTTAGAGTTGTAGTAGCTCAAAGTTAGTTACACACACTAGAGTAATATAATAAAAAGATACACAATCCAAATCATATCACATCATTACTTCATATCTTGGTTATCCTTCACAAATTGTACCCAGTACGTGACCCCTATTGACCTCACTACCTTATGTCCCCTTTTGGTACATTTATCCTTCGGATACCCCATCACTGAAGTTCTCATATTCCATGAATAATACATACTTCACAAAAACTCCAAATAATATATATTGTGTGAAATATTGCACAAATTAAACATGCTTGACTTGAAAATAGAGAGAGGTTTGTAAATAGAATAACCCTATCATTTTCACATTTATCACAAAATAAGAACTTTTAGAACATATTACATAACCCAATCACCATGATAAGTATGAAATATTGCAAGACAAACACACACCCTCTTCATCTTGTTTCTTTTTCTTCCATATCTCTCTCTCTCTCTCTCTCTCTCTCTCTCTCTCTCTCTCTCTCTCTCTCTCTCTCTCACACACACACACACACACTACTTCGTGGTAGAAATCTATCTTAAAGGATTGGAATGAATTATTGAAGTAAGGAAGCATGATACTTATAGGAGAGGCTACGGATGCAACCAAATAATATTTATATATACAATATTTTAAACCACCAAAGATAAGATAGAAAAGTAAGGGAATAATGTGACTCATCCCCTTTTGGCCAATGATATCACAACACCACCACCAAAAGATAAGATAGAAAAGTAAAGGAATAATGTGAGTCATCCACCATTGGCCAATAATATCACAACACCACTTGTTACTAGCATGCAATGTGGCATGACAATGATGATTCGATTAAAACCAATTCTAAGTCTCTACAAGTGGAAAACAAGAATGGTGTCATCTTTCAACTAAAGGGATAATCTCATACTAGGCTTAAGATTTAATAACATGTAAATCTTCACAATAAATATTTAAATAAGAAAAATTCATATTAATAAATAATTAATATGTAGTATGAATAATTATATATATATATTTTTAATAGGTTCTCACATGAATCTTCGTCGCTATATTTATTGGCCAAAGATGCGTCAAGATGTTTCACGATACATTCGAGATTGTGTTCTATGCAACACATCGAAGCCTTCCAACAAAAAGTTAGGACTGTATCATCCACTGCCAGTACCTAGTCGACCTTGGGACAGTATCTCGGTGGATTTCTTAGGTTTATTGCCTAAAACCAAGTTTGGAAATGACTACTTGTTTGTGGTGGTAGATCGTTTCAGTAAGATGATAATTCTCATTCCTTGCAAGAAGACCGTTACTAGAGAAGGAGCTGCTAAGTTATTTTTCCAACATGTTTGGAAGCATTTTGGCTTGCCTACATCGATTATTTCTGACAAAGACAGTCAATTCTTAGGCCATTTCTTGAGGTCGTTATGAGGAATGATGGATACCAGATTGAAAAGAAGCACTGCATTTCCTCCATAGACAGATGGGCAAACAGAGGTCATAAACGATATAAAGCTCGCCATGATAAGCATTGTGTGCCATGTAACTTCAAAGAAGGTGACCTAGTATGGTTACACCTTGGAAAGGGGAGTCTAACCGGTGAAGGTAAGAAACTAAAGCCTATTAGTTATGGACCGTTCAAGATCATCAAATAAATTGGTGATAATGCCTTTCAACTTGAATTACCACCATACATGCATATGTAGTCGGTCATCAATGCCGAGAATCTTAAAAAATTTGAGCCATCTCTACTTGATGATCCCGACAAAGACACACGCCTTCCATCAGTTGATGACTTAAAGATTGAACGAGAATATCCTTTGCAGGGGGATTGTATCGTGGAACAGAAGGTTCATGAGACTCGACATGGAAAGTATGAGTATTTCCATATTGGCAGAAAAGGTCCACTTCCTAGCAAGTCGAAGTGGAATATTCAAGAAAACGCAATAACAGAGTTTCCTCATCTCACAATTTAGCTTCACCAGGAACTCAAGCATTTTAAATGGGGAAGCCATGATCCAGGAGGATCTATCAACAAAAATAAACATAATATAATATAATTATAATTAGTTTTATTATATTATATTATTAAATTATTTAAAACCATAAAAACTAATGGTTTATAATGAATTGTTATAAACCATAAAAAGTTAATAGTTTTAAATGAGTGAGATTTTAGGTCATTCATTCTTTATGGCTTAAAATAATTTACTATTTTAGTTTAGTTAGTTTTAGCAACCAAACCTTGTCTAATTACGTAAGTTATTCACTAAAATGAATCAAGCAATTCTGAAAGCAGAACCCAAAGCAGTTCCTTAGCTTCTTCCCTTTCTTTCTCTAATTGTCTTCAAATTCCTCTCGTTCCCTTTTTCTTATAAGCTAGGAATTTATAGTTCTAGCGACTAGAAGATTTGGATCAAAGAGTAACTGAGCTATTGGGGTTGATCCATCTGATGTTTGTGGCCCTATGTCCACGTCATCAAGAGGAGGCTTCTCATATTTTATAACGTTCGTCGATGATCACTCTGGGTTAGGCTATGTGTATCTCATAAAGCACAAGTCTGAATCCTTTGAAAAGTTTGAGGAATTCAAGAATGAGGTTGAGAAGCAAACAAGAAAGAGTATAAAGATTCTAAGATCGGATCGAGGAGGTGAATACTTGAGTATAGAGTTTCTTGATTATCTGAAGGAACATAGCATCATTTCTCAATGGACTCCACCAGGGACTCCACAACTCAATGGAGTTTCTAAAAGGAGAAATCAAACCTTGATGGGCATAGTTCGTTCCATGATGAGTTATATTGATTTACCTATATCCTTTTAGGGATATGCACTCCTCATTATAGTTTACCAGCTGAACCTGATGCAGATATGTAACACTTCGTCCCAAAAATCACTATTCAATTGATTATTTATTGTGAAATTTCATTTTTTCCCGTGGGTGTACGGGCAGTTTAGTTACTTTTTGTTCTGGAAGGATTTTGGGGAATTGAGTGTCACTGTTGCGTAGAACTCGACGATACGAGTTCGTAGACATGTGGCACGCCCAATTTCGAGTTGTAATGAAGGAGCAAAGGTCTAGAAACGAAAAGGATGTAATGAGAATTTTCAAATTTGTTACTCCTAAAGTACCAACTACAATAACCGGGGCTGCTTTTTATTTTTTTCCCCCCTCCCTTGATATTTCTTCTTCCTCTCTTCTCTTGCAACAGTACTTCCCGGCCACCAATCGACCCCGTCGTGCATCGGTTGGCAGTGCCACCTTCACAAAAAGCGTTCCTCACGTCTTCCTCTACAAAACCCACCCAATACCCGATCTGATTCTCTGATCGTGAGCTCAAATCAAAGCTGAGAAAGGGTTAGGTTTTTTCGACGGTGTTCTTGTATTTTCTGGCGATTCCAGCGATGGTTTTCGACGAGTGAGGTATGAAACTTCATCTACTCATGATGCTCTACCTGTTTATGTATTTAGTTTGGATCGATTTTGAGGTTTTGAAAATCGATCCTTAAATCCATATTTGGCCAAATGTTTTGGCTTTGATTCGGCCACTTCCAGTCCATTTTTGGTCGTGGTTGATGAACAAAAGTTGATCCTCTAGTTAGTCTAAATCTATTGGTATAGCTATTGTAGGGTGTTTCGAGAAATTTCTGTTGTAAATTGTTTTCCTTTTTGTCCTCAGCACGACGGTATGCTCGAATTTGGATTTGGTTATCGTTTGACAGTCAAATGGATATTGCACCTATTATAGGGGTGGCATTTTAAACCGAAAAACCAAAAAACCGCAAAAACCAACCGATATTTTACCGCAATAAAACCGCAATCGCGGTAAACCGAACCGCAATCGCGGTATTAAGAACCGAACCGCATTTGCGGTTGCGGTTGCGGTATTTAATTTTCAAAATTTGCGGTTACCGCAAACCGCAAAGTATATACCAACACTTGAGTTTGTAACATTGGTGTATTGCATTTTTCCTTTTAGTTTGTAACTTTAATTAACTTTGAATTGGATTTTTCTTTTTGGTTGTAACTTTAATTCATTTTGCTTTTGGTTTGTAACTTTAAAGGATTTGGAATTGGAATGTTTGAGAAGTTTAACTTTAATTGGAATGTTTGGAATTGTAACTTTAATTTTCTTAGGTTGTGAATGCTTGAGAATTGAAATCGATTGTGAATTTATATATGCTTGAGAAATTGAGGTTATGTATTTATTTATTTAGGTTGTAAATTTATATTTTTGTGAATGCTTGAGAATTTGCGGTTTTAAACCGCAAATTCACGGTAACCGACCGCATTTTTGCGGTTTACCGCAATGCGGTAAACCGCAAAACGCGGTCGGTTTGCGGTTTCAAAAATTACCAAACCGCAAATAGTCGGTCGGTTTGCGGTTTGAGTAAAAATTCGCGGTTACCGAACCGCAACCACCCCTAACCTATTATGCAATATCCAAGCTCGATAGGTTCGGACCGTTCGATCGGTCACATCTCGGATACTTTGAGTCAATGATTCTAAGTTTAGGCAAAACGATCGTCGTCCGATCCTGCGATTGGCCTAGATCCGACCGCTCGATTGAGATCAAACTTTTGGGACTTGTTCAGTAGACTTTGTTGGACCTATAGGAACTTTCGGATCGAAAATCAGAGGTCTAGGCCTCACAGGCCTAATTGACCTAGTGGGTGGGCCTCGTTGGCCTAATCGAGATCCTTTTAGTTATAAGGTGTTGTGTTTTGCTTATTTATTTTAAATTGGTATTTTGCTTTGAGAGTTTTATTAACTGTTATAAATTATTGTTCTATAGCTTTTATTTTTCCAAACATGATATATCTATGTTTCTTTTAATATATTTGTTAAATGGATTAATAATTGGAATGTGTTGCCTTCGGAAATATGGTTGCCTTCGGAGATATTAATGTCTTCGGACATCCTGATTGCCTTTGGAAATACTGTTGCCCTCGGAAATATTGATGTCTACGGACATCCTGGTTGCCTTCGGAAATATTGATGTCTTCGAACATCCTAGATGCCTTTGGAAATATTGATATCTTCGAACATACAATTGCCTTCGGAATGTCTTCGGACATATGGTTGCCTTCGGATTATTTTGAGTTCTCAGGTTGAGTATATCTCCCTGAGTCCTATGAGGGGAATTGACAGATTATTTGCATTCTTAGGTTTAGTATATCTCCCTGAGTCCTGCAAGGGGAATTGATGGATTTGTCTACGCGTGTATGACATTGCCCCGTGAGTATCGGGGACAGCCAAACCTTGTGGTGCGGGGATTTACATTCTCAAGTTGAGTATATCTCCCTAGGTTCTGTGAGGAATGCGTCTCAGGCCGACCATGGGTCTCTTGAGTTCTACGAGGAATGCGTCTCGGGCTGACCTCGTGTCCCCCGAGTTCTGCGAGGAGGTATCACACATGTGGCCACATGTGTGGTACTTGGAATTGATGAATTATGTTTGAGGTACATCTATGTGGAGAATAGTGTAGTACCAACGTGTAGTACGATTAACAGGATATTCTTCGCTACCCTACTCATTATCTGCACAGGGTTGGCCAGGATCCCTAGCCACCTGCCTGACTTATCTACACAGGTGGTTAGCTAGTTTCCCTTTCCCCTGTTGCCTTCGGATTTGATAGTGTTCCCATGTACCCCTTGGTGCATGATATATGTACTATGCGAATGATTGCAGATATGACTTTCAAGAAAAACGTTTGGTTATATAAGTATTTGGGTATACAATGATATACTAATTGAATAGTTAAGTACATAATGTCATGCATGATATTCAATTATATAGCTTGTTGAAATCAAGGTAAAGAATGATTCTAGGATTTCATCGTTGGTTTGACATCGATTAAATATGTACTATCGTAATTGTGATTTATGGTAGAAAGAACTACGTGTGGCTTGATCCCTCAGTAATGGTATGTAGCCAACCTAGGTGCAGCATCAAGTTTATCATTTGTTTGTTATGTTCAGTTATGACACGATTATTTTGCTGACTTTCGTATGTTGGTAAAGAGGAGGCTGAAGCCCATTGAAACTTTTGCTAATTAGAATGTGGCCTATACCTTGTGCTTGGTGAACGCTTAGGAATTAATTGAGTTTGCTATCTAGGTACATTTCTGGGTTTTGAGCCTTTTTCAGGGGAGACTCTACTGGTTTTCTGGTAGAAGTCAAACACTAAAGCAGTTTTTAGATTTAGGACAAGAAGGGTATTTTGGTCATTCGTGCCGACACCTGCCAGGTGTTGGACAGGCACAGGGTTCGACACGGATTCCAAAGTGAAATTTGGGTCTGGTTCTTTCAAGATAAGCTTGAAGCTAGGTTTGTAAGTCTAGACTTGTGGGGTATCCTAAGGAGCCCTTGGATACTACTTCTATGAATCTGACGAACAAAAGGTGTTTGTTAGCAGGTCCGCCAAATTTCTTGATAGGGAATTTGCTCTAGATAGTTCAAGCAGAACAAAGGTAGAAGTCAAAGAAATGCTTAATGAGCCACAAATCACCACTCAACAATTTGACAATTCAATTCTTGAACCTCAAGTAACACAAGCTTCACGTAGATCTAGGAGGGTGATCCAACCACCCCAAAGGTATGGGTTGCTTCATGACATCATTGGTGAGTTACATCTCCTTGGTGACAATGAAGAAAAGGATGATCCCTTTAACTACACTGAGGCTATGTCTGACATTGACTCAAAGAAATGGCAGGAAGCCATGAAATCCAAAATGGATTCTATGTATGCCAACCAAGTATGGACTGTAGTCGATCCACCACAAGGCATTGTACCTATTGAAAATAAATGGATCTTCCAAAGGAAGATAGGCTCGGACGGTAAAATGGAAACCTACAAAGCTAGATTAGTAGCTAAGGGCTACAAGCAGAGAGAAAGGACAGACTATGAAGAAACCTTCTCCTATTCCTAGTCTTGTATGTAAATGACATACTACTATTTGGAAATGACATTGGAATTCTCTCCTCTGTGAAAATGTGGCTATCTAAAACCTTCTTTATGAAAGATTTGGGAGAAGCATCCTATATACTTGGAATCAAGATTTGCCGTGATAGATCTAGAAAACTGATTGGATTGTCCCAATCCTTGTATATATAGATAAGGTGCTAGGAATATTCAATATGGAAGATTCCAAGAAAGGTTTTCTTCTTGTAAGACATGGAATTCACCTTTCTAAAGACATGTGCCCTAAAACTCCCAAAGAAATACAACGCATGAGTAGAATCCCTTATGCATCAGCAATTAGGAGTTCAATGTATGCTATGTTGTGCTCAAGGCCTGATATTAATTATGCAGTAAGCATAACGAGTCGATATCAATCTAACCTACTGACTCGTTATCAATCTAACCCAGGTTCATAACACTAGGCAGCTATCAAGTGCGTCCTAAAATACTTAAGAAGAATGAGGTACATGTTCCTAGTTTATGGAGGAACATCATAGTTGCAAATAGAAGCCTACACCGATTCAAATTTCTAGTCTGACGTTGATGACAGAAAATCCACCTCTGGATATGTCTTCACTCTGAATGGTGGAGCAATTAGTTGGAGCTGCAAGCAAAGTACTACAGCCGATTCCATTACTGAAGCAGAATATATAGCAACAACTGAAGCAGCCAAAGAAGCTGTTTGGATGATAAAGTTCATCTTCGATCCCAAGGTGGTTCCAACCATAGCGTTGCTAGTAGCCTTGTACTGCGACAACAATGGGGCAATAGCTCAAGCTAAGGAACCAAGGTCTCATCAGAATTCCAAACACATTGAAAGATTCTTCCATAAAATTCGAGAATATACATCTCTCAGAGAAGTCAGCATCCTCAAGGTAGTTTTGACAGATAACATAGCAGATCCACTAACTAAGCCAATGACTCAGCTACAATTGGATCGGCATCTCAAAAAGATGGATATTATCTACATGGTTGATTGGCTTTGGAGTGCATGTGTGAGATTGTTGGAAATATGCCCTGATAGCAAATCATATGATGTAATCTTTTAAGGATATTTCATGTATTAGATTTATGTTAAATTCTCTTAAAGGGCAAATTTATTGCTTATTAGTAAATGTCTCATTAATAGTTACACATGCTTAAACAATACGTCCAAAGGATGTGAGAGAGAAAATAATCTAAGGAAGTTAGATTCAGGAGGCCTTTCCTCTATTATCCTTATACCCTAAATGTTCATAGTCATAGAATTGTCAAATGGGCACTGACAATCCGGAAAGCTGGTATATGCTATGTCTTCTCAATTGGGAGGATGACTGGTCTCAAGTCATTCATGTGGCGACACTAAGACAAGTATGTAGGTGTTCAATAGAGAATAAGTACACTAAACGCAATGAAACGAGAGTTTCTTGTATGAAAACTTTACTTATATGTCAAACAAGAAACTCCAAGTTGCAATAATGCAAATTAGTCCTTAGACCTAAGGTACCATGGTTGTCTTGTACGGTTGTTCAGAATCTGAATGGAGAGAAGACGGATTGGAAGGAGCTGCTGTGGAGATGGAGAAACCTATACGCTAGAGTTTCCGATGAAATGCCCAGCCCTAATGAAACCAAACCAAACCAAACCAAACATTTCGTCTCATAAGCAAAACGGCGCCATTCCAATGTCTCGTAACCCAGAGGTGTCACAGGCCCTAAACAATGTTGTTTCACCAAAATTCCCAAAACAAAAAACAAAAACAAAAAAAACCCACCACAACACAGCTCGAGGGTATTATTGTAAAAACACACCACCAGAACCTGCCAAATATCAAACCAAAATAGCCGAAATCAAACCCTATCATTAAAGAGAAATTAATTAGGATTTGAATTTAGTTTTCCTTAACTGGCTCACACTCTCCCTCCCCCTATAAATTATTCAATCACAATAACCCGACCTTTATTATTGCTTTCCATCTGTTAGATGATAGATATCTCTGAAAGAGTGAGAGAAGAAGTAGGCTGCTGTTGGATCCATAAGTTGTTAAAAGACTATTGTATTTTCTTCAAAGATCAATGCTTTAGCACTAGATTTTTTTTTTGGTTCGAATCCAAAGTTTTGCAACATGCTTACGTTCATAACTTAAATCAATCCAAACTTTTTTCTTTTCCATGTTGTATCGGTTATTTTCGTGAACAAAATCTCTCAATAAGAGATTTATTTTAACTAAGAAAAGAAACACAGAGAAGAGTTATCTAATTTTTGTTGTGATTAAATATCTTTGCGTGCGTGTATGCGACTAGGGTTTTATATATCTTAATCCATGTGTTGAACTGAAAAACAGGCCTCATTGGCGCGGAACCACAACCAAGGATGTGGTGGGCTGTAGCCCAGGAAGTTTTGAAGAAAACTAATAATAAATCTATATCTACTGGCCCACCACAACAAGTTTGCTGCTCTTTGGTTTTTTCATATGCTAAATCTGCTGCTTGTTTCGACCCGGAAAAAAAAAAAAAAATTTCTTCTTTTTGTGTGTGGAATTATCTGCTTCCTTTAGCAAAAGATTTTTGAAGAAGGAAAAAAAAAAACATATATGCCCCACCATCAACTACAATACATTAGGAAAATATTATTTCTCAAGTTCATTTGTATTCTCTTTTAAGAGTGGAATAATATGTTAACCTAATTATATTGTCCTTATGTTTACAACTAATAATATGTGAAACTAATTATTTATATTTTTGCACCCTGCATTTTAGAAACTTAATCAGTTAATGCTAATAAATTTGAACTTCAAAATGCAAAGGTAAGATTTTTTTAATAAAAAAATCATTAACGTAAAGCTAAAATTTTTAGCTAGCCCACCCACCGAAAAATTCATGATTCCGCCTTATGTATGTCGGTTGTAGCTAGCAAAACACTTTTTGCCATTTATATCATAATATACAATTCCCTTTTAGGGTACCGTACGAAATTTTTTTCAATATATATATTTATATATTAATTTGAGTTTGATGATATACTTATTTATCGTTTTATTTATATATTACTGAAACTTTTTTTTTTGTTTGATCGTATACTTGTCTTGAATTCGGTGCCTTTAATATGATTTCAATCAATACTACAACTTCAACCCTATAATTGATGTCTATATGTGCAATATCTCAAACTGCCTACTGCATGGATTTCAAGCTCATTGAAGATCTGATGATCTAACCCTTACTGAATTTGTAGTTGTCTTTTAGTTTGATTGATTCAATTTCTGATTTACGACCTTTTGTCTATATGGAAAATACATGCCTATGTGTTCATCCGTTTTTTTATTTGTTCCTGTGATGGTAGGGTGAAGTTCTCCATTGGCTTGAAAACCATTTGTGGTCAACAAGTCAACTTTCTTTTGTGTATGAGCGTGCCACTACTAGCAATAAAAACCCTAGCAGACTTCTAAAAAATAGATAACTTGCGCCCCAAGTTATTAACTTCTAAACAAGCAATTGTGAATTTGGGTGAGGAATATCTCCCAAGTAAGTTCTTTTCTTGCCCCAGACTGGTGAGGACTTCACAATTTTTCACAGTACAAAACTAGTAGTTTTGGCCATAATGAATGATAAGGAAGTGGATTGTTTTTCAGGCAGAACTGCCTTTTACAAAGCTTAAAAAGGGAAGACCAACTCTAAAAAAGACAAAAAGAGCGCTGGACTTCAGTTTGTGCCTGGATAGATGCTTCTGATTAGGGCTAGACTAGGTATGTCTGTGCTGGATTGGACTATCAACACCTTCAACTATCAAGTTTCAGTTGTAAATCGATGCAAATGTTCAAGTTTGGCAGATTTAATCTATTTCAAGGCCTGGAATGCTTTTTGAACTGGCAGAATTGGAGCCTCTTCAGTCTGAAAGGGGCAGAAATGGCTAGATTTGATGATTACTGAGCTGGAACTACACGGTAGTACCTGTTCTGCTTGATTAGGGCTCTCCATACATTTGTTGAGGTTTTCGTATTTATAAAACCCGGACTCTGCTTGATTTGGTTTATGCTGAACCAAATTTGTAACGAGAGAAATCTCACTTTGTATGACTATTTCTCTGAACTGAACTGAAATTAGAGATTCTGAAAGATAGTTGACTTGTTTCTTGTGGCTCAATGAGCTTTGATTGCTTCAGTGTTTTGAAGTCTTTTGAGATCAAGTGATCATTTTGAGTTTTTGTTTTTTGATTGATTTTTGGCTATCGTGATCTGTTCATCTCTTCTCATATTTATAGAAAATGCTGGAGTGGGGTTTCTAATCTTTTAATAATGGGCGGTAAATTTTCCAAAAGAAAGATCCTTTTATTTTAAATGCCAAGAAAAAGGGGAATTTTATCTATTCTGGCAAAGGCATCAACAGTCAAATCTTATGGTGATCACTTCCTTGCTTTTCCTGAAAGAGAACCTAATCCCTTTTAATTTTTTAACGGCCCTTGGTAAGAATGTTGTCTGCCATGATGGTTAGTTTGATTTTCCTGATGAACAACTCCCTGCTCCCTACTTATCTCTTTAGAAAATGCAGTCTGCTTATCTCTTAGAAATGGCACCTGCTCTGGAGCATAATTTTCTTTGTATATAGAAAGGGGTTTTGATCGTCTTCCTTGACTGTAAAGACTGGAGAAGTCTTCCTGTAAGACCTGCCTTCATAAATTCCCCATCAACTCCCTTGTGATAGTTGAAATTTTTTACTTTTTCAAAGTCAGGCAGTCACGTGGGGCTCTTTCTAAAAAAACATTTTTAAAGGAAAAGAAAACCTACTGATTTGCTTTTTGAGATCAAGTAGTGAGATCTTTTAGAAGCTGAGTTTTTTAATCCAATCCATTTTAGGAAGTTGATCTGCTTGGTGATGAATTTACCAATTTTAATTTGGCAATTTCATCGATTCATTTATTCTTTATGCTCTTCTAAACCTTTGTCAATTTGCAAAAAGACATGGGCCTTTTAATGTTGATTGGGCTGCTTTTCTGGAATCAAGGCCCATTCTTTTGTTTTTCTGTTTTGTGGGTTTCTTTGTAAAAAAAATTGGCTGGCATGCAGAGTTTTGGCCCAAACATAAGGAAAACTTCGATGGCTGCCAAAAATTGACATGGGCTTTTTGATTTTGGACTGGGCGTGCCAAATTAGGCCCAAACACCATGATTTCTCCCAACTCTGGCCACCATTTCAAGCAAGACAGGTCCCAAACGAACCACCTCACTTCCCTCTTCCAGTCCTAACCCATCCCAGCCTCGATCCGTTTCAAGCAAGACTGGAAACCGCCACGAAACAGGGCGGTTTGGACAGTTTTTGACGAAATTTGACGGAGCTCGTTCGAACACCTTCGGCCACCATTTTCTTCGAATTTGGTATGCTTTTCTATCATTTCAATGTGTTCTAGCTGCTGGTTGTGGTATTTAGGAGAAATTTCTGAGTTTTTGTGGGTAAATAAGCGATATAAGTTTTGGCCAGTTTCGCCCTCCGATTGAGGACATTTTCGTCGACTTTTTGGGGTAGGTCCAAGAACAAAAGCTGCTCCACTCTATGTGGTGATCATGTAGGTATAAGTCTTGATAGGTAGTTTGGAGATTTTCCCGATCGTCGGAATCGCTTTGGACACCCACACGCTGCCGGGGCGTGGGCCACTTTTCGGCCTATCCTTGAGTCCTAAAATCATCCTCATGTCATCCCAAGTACGACAGTATGCTCGGATATGAATTTGGATATCGTTTGATAGTCGATCAGATATCACATATTAGGATATAGCATATTAGGCGTTATCCGGGTTCGATATGTTCAGATCGTTAGATCAACTCCAATTCAATATATGTTGATCTAGGCATTCTTAGGATTGTGCAGGAATTCACGGATCGTGAATCAGAACCCCGGATGTTCTGATTCAATAAGTTTAAGTTTGTGTTTTACGATAATCGTCCGATCGTACGATCGTGAGCGATCCGACCGTTCGATTTGGACCAAACTTGCACAGTAGGTTTAGATAAGTATGTTAAACCTATAGGAACTCTAGGATTAGTAATCGGAGGTCGTGGGCCCGCAGGCCCGTTTGACCCTCGGTTGATCGTGAGTTTACTGAGGTAACTTTACCTTTCGAGAAGTACTAGAACAACCCTATAAATAAGCCTTGACCGGTAGTAGAGTTAATATGTTTATGTTGAGATTAGGAAAATTCGTTTTATAGTATTTTATGGAAATTCTTGATTATCATGTTGTTAATTGAGGTTATGGAATTTCCTCTAAAGGTTATCACATTTCATTAAATGATATTATTATGATTATGAATATATTATCTGAATTGGGTAGTATTGAGTTATGTATGGAAATATAAAGTTTTGTTTATGGGATGAATATGTATGTTTATATATATATATATATATATATATATAGAGAGAGAGAGAGAGAGAGAGAGAGAGAGAGAGAGAGAGAGATTGCTAAATTATGCATTATTGGAACGGATGGAAGCTCTAGGGGCAGTGGTTATTTAATTGTTTATTTATTTATTTAATTATCTACCTAATTATTTGTTGTTATTAAGATTACCATTATAGTATCGGAATGGTTTGCTAATTAAGGTTCGACATGATTTATAACTAACTAAACATTTAAGTGTATGTCTACATTAATACATATATTTAGTAATTGAAAATGATGAATTATGGGCACTAGTAATCAGCTGTATGTATTGTAAGTTTCAAGGTAGTTGAGAACGGGTTCCTAGAAAGTTGAGAAGAGAATTCAAGTAAGGCTTGTGAAACAAGAGGAATATCCAGATAAGTTTCAAAATATGGTTTTCAAACCCACCTTAGGAGTACTCCCCAGCTACCTAGAAATAATTTTGGTACTTCTGATAATGCTCCACGAGTTTTGGTGACTCCTGAACCGTGTGGTGCGAGGATTGCTGCTCGAGTAGACTTGGTGTCTCCGAGGCCTGCAAGGATTGCGGCTCGAGTAGACTTGGTGTCTCCGAGGCCCGCAAGGATTGTGGCTCGAGTAGACTTGGTGTCCTCGAGGCCTACGAGGATTGGTCTGTTAAGGGGGGGTTGTCGTGCAAAGAGAAAAATATCGGCGGGGGTGAGAGAGAGAGAGAGAGAGAGAGAGAGAGAAGGAATTCAGATTTTTAAAAACCCACTTCAAAATATTTACAGTTATGCCACTAGGCTTCCGTAGCTCGTAACTTCTTCGTTACAACTCCGATTTAAGCCCACTGTGTGTCTACGGACTCATATCGCAACAGTACCATTCATTTCCCCAAAATCCTACCAGATTAAAAAGTGACCAAAATGACCCAACCCCAAGGGAAAATTTTTAATTTCATAATTAAATAAATTTTGATAACTTAAATAGGTAATTAAAATAGGGTCGGCGTGTCACATCCATGATGATGAGTCAATCTATCCTAATCATAACTCAGGGTCAAGTGCTTTGGAAGTGGAAGGGACTGATGTAGAACAGATGGCGAAAGCAATCAAAAAAGGGCTGGAGCGACGAGCGCGCAAAGGCAAATCAAGTAAACCACAAATTTGGGCTCAGAGCTCAGAATCGGGCCCATGACTCATTGATTCGAAGAGAATGGTGTCATGAGTAAAACTCATTGCTTTTTCATGACGTATGGGCTTTTTCAGGCATTCGTGGTCGTTTAATAGCCCGAAATCCAGTTTTAAAGTTTTTACAATTTTTGAAAACTTTGTTATTTTCCTATTTTAATTCACTTGTTATTCTTAGGGTTTCTAGGAGTATTTAAATATACTTTAATTACGTGTGGCTAGGGTTATGTTTTGTTATTTCAGTTTATCAAATAAACCTTGAGGTTTCCTCATATCTTCCTGGGGCATTCCAGAGTTCCATGTTCTAGACTAAAGTTTTAGCCATTTATTTGTCATGCTACATCAGTTTAACAACACCCTATTGAAAAATACCACGAAACTTGGAGCTTAGTTAGCATATTAGGAGATACACATGTATTATCATAAGTGTAGCTCTAATATTTTAAATGAAACAGAGAAGACCTTACAATATTGTAAAACAATAAATGAAAACAACGACACCCAATAGATGACGGAACATAAAAATACCCATTAACTAAAGCAGAGGCATGGTATAACCACAATTCCGAAAGTAAATTAAGTAAACATAGGCATGTATTTTCCATATAGACAAAAGGTCGTAAATTAGAAATTGAATCAATCAAACTAAAAGACAGCTACAAATTCAATAAGGGTTAGATCATCAGATCTTCA
Organism: Prunus dulcis; assembly: GCF_902201215.1. NCBI lineage: Eukaryota > Viridiplantae > Streptophyta > Magnoliopsida > Rosales > Rosaceae > Prunus > Prunus dulcis. Next base: position 4,861,064 of record NC_047656.1, on the reverse strand, counting down.
ATGAGCTTGAAATCCATGCAATAGGCAGTTTGAGATATTGCACATGTAGACATCAATTATAGGGCTAAAATTGTAGTATTGATTGAAATCATATTAAAGGCACCGAATTGAGGACAAGTTTGCTGATCAGGGACTTGATTAGTAGGCTTCCAACACATGTTGGTGTGGTGCTCTTCTGCTTTGGATACATTTCGATTTTGTTCCACGAAATCAATCTTCTTGGATGAAGCTTGTATCTTGGCTTCCAGTGAACCAATTAGTTTAATCAATTCGACCTGCGAAAACTTGTCGATTCGATCATCCCATGTTGGGTACAATTTTTCAAACTTTCGATCCACGTCTTCTTTCTTGACTGCGTTGTAAAAATCAGACAAAACGAAGTTTTGCTTTAAACCAGGGACATGAATATCCTTAGAAGCTTTATATTTGTTAAAAATGCGATTGAATTCAGCTGAATCTTGAGGCTACATCTCTGATTGAATTGCCCTCCCTTTCTTTTGATCAGCTTCATAGATGATCAAGCAAACATCAATATCACAGAGTTTTGAAAGCTCGTCCGCCTTTTTATATATACTTTTCTTTCGCTTCTGAAAGGTCTTCTTACGAGCAATCTCATTTGGTATGAGTTCTAAGCTTCTTCTAGCTCTAGGAGGCATCTTTTTATAACTCTGCAAACAAAAAAAAGTTTCAATAATAAATAAATAAAACGATAAATAAGTATACGATCAAACTCAAATTAATATATATATATATTGAAAAAAATTTCATACGGTACCCTAAAGGGGGTTCCTCAAATAATTTGAGGGATCCCTTAATATTTTCCTAATGTGTTTTTTTTTCTTCTTCAAAAATCTTTTGCTAAAGGAAGCAGATAATTTCACACACAAAAAACAGGCATAAGATTTTTTTTTTTTCCAGTCGAAACAGGCAGCAGATTTAGCATATGAAAAAACCAAAAAGCAGCAAACTTGTTGTGGTAGGCCAGTAGATATAGGTTTATTATTAGTTTTTCTTCAAAACTTCGTCCGCTACAGCCCATCACATCCTTGGCTGTGGTTCCGCGCCAATGAGGCCTGTTTTTCAGTTCAACACATGGATTAAGATACATAAAACCCTAGTTGCATACACTCACACAATGTCAAGATATTTAATCACAATAAAAATTAGATAACTCCTCTTTGTGTTTCTTTTCGAAGTTAAATAAATCTCTTAGTGAGAGATTCAGTTCACGAAAATAACAGATACAACATGGAAAAGAAAAAAAGTTTGGATCAATTTAAGTTATGAACGTAATTAGAAGCAAGCATGTTGCAAAACTTTGGATTCGAAAAAAAAAAAAAAATTTATAGTGCTCAAGCATTGATCTTTTAACAGCTTCTGGATCCAGCAGCAGCCTACTTCTTCTCTCACTCTTTCGGAGATATCTATAATCTAACAGAAGCAAAGCAATAATAAAGGTCGGATTATTGTGATTGAATAATTTATAGGAGAAGGGAGAGTGTGAGCCAGTTACGGAAACTAAATTCAAATCCTAATTAATTTCTCTTTAACGGTAGGGTGTGATTTCGCCTATTTTAGTTTGATATTTGGCAGGTTCTGGTGGTGTGTTTTTTACATTAATATCCTGGAGCTGTGTCGTGGTGGGTTGTTTTTTTTGCGAATTTTGGTGAAGCAACACAGTTTAGGGCCTGTGACACCTCTGGGTTACTAGACGATGGAACGGCGCCGTTTTGCTTAGGGGACAAAATGTTTGGTTTGGTTTGGTTTCACTAGAGCTGGGCATTTCATCGGAAACTCCAGCGTAGCTCTCTCCATCTCCACAGCAGCTCCTTCCCATCCGTCTTCTCTCCATTCAGATTCTGAACAACCGTACGGAAAACCAAAAATCGCCAAATTCCAAAACCAAGAAAGTGCTGCCTAATCCTCATCCTCCTACTCCATCTCGGTAAGTTGTTTGTGTGTTGATTTTGGTTATGTGTAATTGATTCTGTTTGGTTGTTTATGCTTTTGTGTGGCTCTGGGTCGATGGATTAGCTTAATTAGAATGCCCAATGCGCTCTACCCTGTATGTTCATTTTCCTTCCCTTGATTTCTTTTTCCAAAATTGGTACTGAACCTTTGTTGAGAAATGGTAGCAAGGATATGAAATTTAACTCTTTTAGTTCCCAATATTTCGGTATTTGGTTGATCTGCAGTTGCTAGTTGTGGACCAAACTTGGGTTGTTTCTTTGTTTCTGGCCTTTTTTACTGTGATGCTTGTTTAGTCACTCCTCTATAGCAAAAACATTTTATGTTCATTGCAATAGAAAATTAAGAATAATTGCTTAAATGGTTTCTGAATATATATATATATATATATAAAGATAATTTAATTATTTCAAATTAACTATATAGAATGACTATCAGTATGTCATAGGGTTGGATCACAAGGTCATGCCTAGGTGGGGGTCACCGGGTCAAGTTCGATGGTCATCAAGTTGAGTCCAATGGTCACTAGGTTGAGTCCAATGGTCACTAGGTTAGATCAGAAGGTCACTAGGTCAGACCAAGAAGTTACTTGTCTGAGCTTGTGGTTAAGGAGGCCGGTTTGATTGTTAGAACTTAGAAGGGCAGGATCAAGGGTCAACGAGGAAACAAAAACAAATATAGTTACCAGTCTTACTTAATTTTCAGTTTTGAAAACCTGAAAAAAAATAATAATGAGTCATGGCTAGTTTCCTTGGAAATTCAGGGAGGGCTGCTCTCTGGCGCAGAGAGGGTTTAATCTGGTCTACCTCGAGGTCCTTTCATGGAGGGCTGCTCTCTGGCGGGAGTAGCTGTTATGCAGCTCCCACATGAGTTTTTCTGTACCTTCATAGATGATTTGAGTTTCCTTGTTGATGTGCTTTCATAAACAGAGCTATTTTTCCAATCGTGTATATAATATGATTTTCCTTATATTCCTGAAAGAGGAAGAGCTTTGAAATTTGTAGACAATTCTTTTTTTGTCATTATACAAAATAACTATAAACTCATAAATTGATTCACATTATGTTTGTCATGCGATCATGTTTTTCTAGTATTATTATGCTTAATGAAATTTAAGCTGTTATCTTTTCATGAGATATGATGGCTATAGGTGATAGATTGCAACTGATTCATCTGTTATCACAGTTGATTTTCTCCAGTTATAGTTGCAGTCAAGGTTCGTTCTTCATTACTTGCTGAAGGAGATCCAAGTTTTTAGGTTAGACATCTCCAAACTGAAGCAGTAAATTTTTACTTTGGTTGGTCCTCTCCTTGTTTTTTTGTTTGTACTGGGACTTTATTGTTTAGATTAAATATCATTTCTATTTTGATCCGACTGTATATGTTTTTAGACTTTCTAATACCGAACGACTTTGGTTTGTTTTTCATTTTCTCTATATACTTATGATTGTTTTATTTTACTTTCTTGGTACTCAGTCCCATTATTTGTTACTTTTTGTACATAATCTATAAATCTGATTTGAAATCTTTGTTCATATGTTATATGATTTCCCCATCCTTTTTTTTGTAGTTATGTTTTCTATGACAACCTGGTTGATGTTATTTAGTTTTAGGGATTTGGGGTTTTATTTTTCTAGAGATGCTTGACTGTTCGGGACTTGGTTCTGCAGAAGCATAGTAAAGTTGTGAATACTTCAAAAAGGCCTGACTTGATGGATGGGTTTCTCTTGATTTCATAAAGTGCTTAATGGAGGATTTGTTAAAGATTGTTAAAGATACGAAAATGCTCTGATATGTGGTGGTCTTTTTTTTCCCGTTTCGTACCCAAAATTTATCATGAAGGACTGGATTCTTTCTGTTTTATTTAAATCATTTTTAAGTTTAGACCCTGCTATCATTCCACTGACTAGGATTTGTTTATAGATTGTCAAAATAGTCAGCCAAAAAGAAAGAGCACCAAAAGTAATGGCGACCAAGATATGCGTAGTGATTCGATCTTTTCATCACCCAAACCTTTTGTGGGGGCTTCCACCTTCCACACGGAGGATTGCATTGCCTGAATCACGAGTCTTATATACTGTGTTGCGATCACCTCATATTGATAAAAAGTCCAGAGAGCAGTTTGAAATGGAAATCAAGAAACAATATCTGGTCATAAAGACACAACCGCATGAATTGCAGAAGAAGTTTTTTTGGCTAAAGCGCCAACGTATATTTGGAGCTCAATATGAACTCCTATTTTCTTGCAAGACTCGATTGGATAAGGAACAACTGCTTTAATTGCTTTGAAGCAAGATCCTTGCATTGACCCTTCCCTGAACCAGAACCAGCATGGCGGCGCCGCTGGACGGTTCTGATAAACACAGGAAGGGAGGGGAAAGAGAGCACGTCAAATGATGCCCTAGTTTGTATTGTGGCTGGTGTTTTTCAAGTTTAGTTTAAAATCCGTTTTGATCAGATAGGAAGATGCAGAACTGTTTTTGGTTATTGTGGGATTCTGCGTCCAAGTTAGAGAATGATATGAGGTTGCTATAATAATCCAACACTTGACATTTTCAACTTGGAGTTGGATATCTCACTGAACAATTGCATTATCGATCTCAAATGTTAGAAGGCACGGGCAAAGAAATACTTGCATTAGAGGGCTGGAACTTCCTGTGCTGCAACTTCTTTTGTTTTTCGTTTTTGTTTTTCTTTGCTTTATTATCTTTACCGTGTGCCAGATTGGTCACCTATTCCATATCCTTGCTTATATATATTTTTTTGTTTGGTGACACCAAAATTCACCAAACTAGTACAAACATGCATGGGTTTTACACCAAACCCTATATTCTTCAACTACAATATTTTCGAGGGTTTTTACGAGTATTTCTAATTTCCTGGAACAAAAATTATAGGTTTCAACTTACTTCCTTAAACATATATAGGTCTAAACTTCCCTATAACTCTATCTGGAATCAATTGACCTCGTGGTGCAGTTGCCAAATGCAATTTTATTTCTAGTCCTTCTTCCATAAAGGGCTTGTAACCAAAAAAAAAAGAAAAAGGAATGCTTGTGCTCTGATATTAATGGGATCAAAAGGAAAAAAGAAAGATCCAAAAGATATAAAAAGAGAACGAGGTGGGTAGCTCAAAGAAATTGTAAACCAGTAGATGGGTGGGTGTGTAAAAGGGTAGCTAATTTAAAGAATGGGTCAAATGAGCTGCTTAATTCTTAATTTATGGAAAATGACTCGGTCTTTTTAAAATTCCCTCAAATTGTAATGCCAACTTAAACAAAATTATCAGTTGGTACTGAAGCATCACGTACAAATCGTGGGTCTTTGTTTATCAGATGAAAAAAGCTTTGGTCAACTTTGTTGCGTGCTTGACCTGAAAATCTAACAAAATCCAACTGTCAAGATGATTGTTTAGGGTTAAATAAAAGACAAAAAGATTAAAAAATAATAATAAAGAAACACAAAAAGGCTGACAAATTCAAGAAAGCCTAAGATGTCATATTTTGCATTACATTACGCAGCAAGAAAAGGAATATTAGAAGAGAAAAAATGGTGAGGGGAGGTTAAGCAAAGTCCAATGCTTCTACATTACGCAGCAATTGTTTCTTTCAATAAGATTCTAGGTTCGAGTCCTGACTTGCGTATAGTGTGTATGAGTTTAGTATATTTTCACCTCTTTTTATAAGAAAAGTGCTCAAAAAATAAATAAATTCTTGGAAGCTAGGGTTCACTACCAGCTTTCAGATTTTCTTGGAAGCTAGTGTAGTGGTCTGGAAATTGGAGTTGGATATCTCACACAACTACCAGCATTTGGTTCAACGTAATGTTTTGAGTTCACTTTAGTGTAACTGGATTTGAATCTCTATTTAATGAAACTAAATTCCGACCAAAAAAAAAAAGAATTTGGTGAGGAGATACCATTTAACATTTAAGTTACCTTTCTATTATTCAGTTTCTATATAATATTAGGATGAATTCGCCAAAAAAATTCAGAGAGTTTGTTTTATTGAATAAATCGCAAATAAAACATTCGAAGATTTATGATTAAAAATGAGTGCTTATGTTGAAAACAAATATGCCAGCAAATAGTTATTATAAAAAAAAAAAATATTCCCTAATAGATAAAACCCACAACCACTCTCAATCATGCAAAATCCAGTGCACAATATTCTTTATTTAGAAATAGCGATAATATTTTATTGATAAAATATAATAAAGTACAGAGTAATCACATCTCCTGCACAATATTCATAATGGAATAGAAATATCCCGAAAGCTTTGCAAAGCATTCCAGATTTGTCTGGCAAAAGTGCAGAGTGTTATTATTACAGAAGTAGACAAATATTATCCATGTCCATAACCTCAGAAACCTTATCCTTAGTATTTACTTTATTTTGAACGAAAAAGCCAACAAAAATTCTTAATTTTAAGAGGTAACACCATTTTCTAAATTTTTTTGAGAGACGGTACAATGAACTGATTAAGTACTCGCACAGTTTGCACTTTGTGTCTAGATTATGAACAGATAACTTAGTTATCATATGCGAAGGAGACTTGGGTCAACTCTATTGCGTTCTAGAGAAATTGTGAATCATGCAAGTCTGGGACAAAAGTAATTATTTAACTTGGGTCAACTCTATTGCGTTCTAGAGAAAAGCACTAAAAGGGTGAACAACAAGGAAGCATACATATATATATATATATAGATAGATATAGGGAGCTTTGATTGAGGGACACTCTTGTAGGGCCCAGTATATATTGTATTTCACCAATCCGTATTGTATTTCAAATAAATTTATTTGAATGACACTCTTGTAGGGCCCAATCCGTATTGTATTTTACTAATCCAAACGGTATATTTTGTAGATATTCATTCAAAGATCATCTCTACAAAAAAATAATTGAATCCGATATCATTTGACCACTCAATTGAATTATTGAAATTTCAGTACTCTTGAAGCACCATGTTCATTGATTTTGTAGGACACAATTGGATATCGAAACGGTTTCCAATTTGTCGAATTATTTTACAAGGATGATCTATGAATGTAGACTTAAAAAATAGATTGTTTGGCTCATTGAAAAAAAATTTGTAGGTTATCCTAAAGTGTGTTCCTCAAATAGAATTATTTGAGGTATCTATGTATATATATAATCTTGGTTCCAATCCAAAGTTTGAGGGAGAGTCTTTCTAATTTAATTAGAAATGGGTAGTTCTATCCATTCTCTTGTCGAAATCACCTCAAGAAAGATCATTAAGCCATCATCTCCAACTCCTAATCACCTTAAAACTCTCAAGCTCTCTCTTTTGGATCAAATGTTTCCTCCTACGTTATATGGAACCCTCTTGTTTTTCTACACCAACCATTGGCATGGTGCCGATTTTGCTTCCAAAGCTTCTAAGCGGTTGCAAGAGTCTCTATCCAAAACTTTGGTTCTCTTCTATCCATTGGCTGGCCGGCTCAAAGGTCCTGCGTTCGTCGAGTGCAACGATGAAGGGGCTCATTTCTTGGAAGCTAAGGTTAACTGCCAGCTTGCAGATTTTCTTCAACAACCAGAGCCCAAATTACTCAATCACTTGATCCCCGAGACCGATTCTGAAACAGCTCAAGTAGCCTTGGGGTCTGTTATTTTGCTTGTTCAAATCAATTTTTTTAACTGCGGAGGAATTGCTATTGCAGTATCTCCTTCGCACAAAATTGCAGATGTAACATCGCTCTACACATTCGCACGAACATGGGCCGCCATAAATCGTGATGAAGATCAATATGATGATGGAGTTGGAGGGCAATTAGCGTTGCCGGAGTTTAATGGAGGAAATTTGTTGCCGTCTAGAGACTTACCGGCCATCCCAAAGACCTTGGAAACGCCTAGTGAAAATTTAACTACTAGGAGATTTGTGTTTGATGTCTCAAAGATGGCAAGTCTCAAGGCCAAAATTGAGGGTGTTGTCCAAAACTTCATCCCCACAAACGTACAACTAGTTTTGGCAATCATCTTAAAATGTGCTATTGCTGCTTCTCATAACTCCAAGCCTGGGACTCCAATCAGGCCAACAGTGCTGTTCCAAATGGTAAACTTGCGCCGGAGAATGCTCCCGGAGCTGACACAAAATGCCATGGGGAATTGGTTTTGGCCACTTCCAGTCTTGTTCAATGAGGATGAGACCCAATTACACGAGTTGGTGAGCACGATGAGGAAAGGTTTGACAGACTTTGTCAATGAGAAGGCAAACAGATTTAAAGGTGTAGAGGGATTCTTGGCAGTCCTTGAATGCATTAGAGAGAGGGACCCACTTTTAAAGAGCAAGAAGGGCATCAATCTTTATAGGGCCACAAGTCTGTGCAAGCTCCCTCTGTATGAAATGGACTTTGGATGGGGAAAACCTACGTGGGTCACCAGCAAAGGCGGCTATAAGAACGTAATTGCGTTGTTGGATACAAAGTTTTGTGATGGAATTGAAGCTTGGGTGACCCTTGATGAACAAGAAATGGCCATATTTGAGTCTGACGAAGAGCTCCTTGCATATTTGGTTCCCTCAACCCCAGCACAAACAATGTTTGATATCAAGTCTTCAATAAAGTTGAAATCTAATATGTGAAAAAGGTGTGAATTATCTCTTCCCGTGGATTAAAAATAAATAAATAAATAAGTTGTGTGTCAGACATGAAGAAAAATACTACCAGACTAATAGCTAGTTTGTAATCAAGTGTCATATAAAATATTAGAGAGAGTGTATTGAGTTTCAATCTTTTGGAACGGATTGCTTTTTTATTTATATTGGATTCATTTGAGTATGGAAGTCCCTAGTACAACCAAACTAAGGAGCAAACTTTTTCACTTCTATGTATGGTGGAAAAGCTCTTGGGAGGTATGAAAATCTTTTGATAATAAAGAGCATATATTATCAATGTTGATAATATAGCCGAGCATGGGAGGTATGAAAATCAATGTTGATGGGGCTTTTCAACCTGGACTTACAGTGGGCGGAGTAGGTTTCGTGGTTCGCAATTCCGCAAGTGACTTTGTGGTGGGTTGCGCCATGGCTTTGGACAATGTTTTCTCTGCGGCTCATGTTGAAGCCGTAGCTGCACGCAGTGGGAGATCCACATAGGGGCAAGGGAGGTCAATTAAACCCTGCAAATTGCCCAGAAGGTGTTTGATGAAATGCCCCAAAGAGGAAGCAGCCACAGCCCACAGCCAGAGGAGGGAATCTTGCTGCGCGCGCGCACAGCGGCCAGCGCTCTTTTGTTTTTGTTTTTCCTGACGTCCAAACGACGTCGTTGCAAATAAAATAAAAAATATCTTTTGCTGCCTTATAAAACAAAGGGGGGAATGGGATTTCCAACGACGTCGTTGAATAAAAAAGAAGCTCTTTTGCTGACTAATAAAACAAAACGGAAATTTGACATAAAAAAAGTTCTCTCTCTCAAAGAAACTTGTATCTTTAAACGTACACCATGCCTTTTCAATCTTTATATATATGCCACATCCATCAAGTCTTGCTGTTCCAAATTCATTGCCCTGTGTAGAGCATCCAAGAAAATAGCTTAGGTTTTTTTTTCCGGCCATGGAATTTGGATTTTTAAAATTCATAAATTGTTAACAAGATAGTTTTTTTTTTTTTTTTCATTAAGCAAGCAAGCAGACGTTATTAAAATATAATAATTAAAATATTACCTCATTAAAAAACAAGTTAACAGATTAAGCTTTTGACCATATATAAAGCTTTTGATTGAATATATAGAGCAGTGCGTGAAAACCCAATGGGGGATATTGAGATTATCAAATTAAAGTCTCATACTATGGAAAAATGAAGTTTTATTTTCTTTACTTTAGAAGTGAATGGTGTGGTTGCATATTGTTGTTGTTCTTGTTGTTTTTTTTTTTTTTTTTGTAAATTTATTTATAATTTTTAATATGGATAATTGTAATGTGGTTTTTTCTATTAATTAAGAATTATAATATTATCGTTTCATATTTTTTTGTTCTATTTTGTATAGAATTTTTTTACCTTTTAGATGTTGACCCCTGCAATCAGAAATCCTGAATCCGCCATTGGCTGCACATGTTGGCGTTTCATTGGTGATTGTATGAATGTTTCTTTTGAGAGTGATTCTTTCTAGATCACTGGAGATGATTTTAGCCATGTCTGCCAACGGTGTATAGCGAACTGTATTGCCCTCCTTGCTTTATATTTTGGCACCATTGTGTACTGGTTTGAGGAACCTCTAGATTTTATTGTTGATGTCTTATTTGAGGATTGTAACAAGTAGTTTTTACAGGCATGATCTTAGGGGAACAGGGCGCACTCTAAAGGAGACAAGGTTCCTTCTCACACTTGCAGTTGAGAGGGTAGGCTACTTCGGTAGTTGATGACCAAATGCCCATTGGGTGTAGAGATACTCACCTAATCCTCTAGGCCATTGCCCCATTTTTTTGTATTTGTCTCATCCTTTATTATCAAAAAAAAGAGAAAAAAGAGCATATATATATATATTATGATAAGTGATAGAGTATTACTGATGTGAAACAACTAGTATAATAAGTCTGAAGTCGTATCAAGGGCATTTCCTTGATTAGGAATTACAATCCTCATATAGTAAATCGGAAATAAAATCAAAAGACTCCTCAAACTAGTACATAGAAGTCCCAATATGCACGCAAAGTAAGCTATATGATGAGCCACACTGTCACGAGCATATGTTATTACTTATGAAATACGTTACAATCTTGAAAGAGTACACGTAGAGCTTGAGGTTCCTCAACCCTATATGCATTAAAGTCAAAGCAAATAATGGTATGACATGTTATGTGATAAGATTGTTTTATTTATTATTATGTTTTCAAGAAGTGTTACGAGATTGTCAATAATAACAACCTTCGTATCATTATTGAAATCTTGTTAATATGACTTTGACTTTCATACATCAACACACAAATTAAACGAAAATTCTAATATACTTTGAAGTATCAATACATCAAACTTTGAAGGGCTGGATTTCAATGTTTTAATCTATCGATCTCAAACATTTTCATCTTCTTCATTCCTCTTTTTTCTTTTTTGTTCAACATCCTCTTCATTCTTCACTTCCTCCATTTCCAAATTTCTACAACCCAAACATATTCAATCCAAAATTTCAATTTTATACATATGACAATATCCAGAATGGGAGGGGATGGGGGACTGATAGGTACCAAACTGAGACAAGGAAAATAATAAAAAAGGAAGAGAGACACTAAAAATAACAGTTCATTCCTATTGGCAATTTAAGTACAGTGAATTGCGAAGTCTTACCTCCTAGAGGGGAAGGGAAGGGTTTTTGGATTGAGAATGGAATTTGGGGCAAGAGAAGGGGTGTGGCGGTTTGAATTAACGTAAGAAAAAATATAAACAAATTGAATTAACGTAAAAAAAATTGATATATTTGTTGATTATCAACTGATTGTTACCAAATCGTTGACATTTGTGAAGTAGACTAAATAAGAAAATATCACAAAATATAAGAGTGGAAAAGTTTTTACTTTGTGAAATTACAACCGACAATATTGATCTTATGATTTTCCATCATTCAGTTGTTTCCTATTAATTTCTCTCTCTGACTCTTCCTGTTTTCTCTGTCTAATTTCTTAACTTTTCTTTGAAGTGTATTTGCAATACTTATGCACCCCTTTAATTGTTCTACATCTAACGATAAGGTGAAAATCCTTTCACTCCCCAGGGGTACCGGGTTTGATTTACATATCATAGGAGACAATCGTGAGACAACTCAATATAATACCCCCCACGGACGCAAATATCGTCCGATACACCGATATATCGTGATTTTCAAGTGTCGACACCGATACTGGGTAAGGCCACATCTTCCCCTTTATTGACGATATATCGCCAATATTTTGCCGATATCGTTGATATTTCACGATACCCATAACAGAACCCATAAAATTTTCAGAAGTTTTGAATGCAATTTATGCAAATTGAAACCCAAAAATCTCTAATCATTATTAGAATATGCAAATAAGTTAAATATGAGGAAATTAAAGCTTAATTGGAACACCTATGAACTAAACCAGCCATTAAATAAAACCCAAAACCCTATAATATATGTAGTGGAACTAGTTATGGAGCTCAAGATGATGAAACAGATTATGGACCTATTAGTTGGGTGAATCCTAACTATCCCATATATGGGAGGACAGTAGGGAGCTCAAGAGAGACATGTGCGCACCATGTTCAAACATGGCTTACAAACTGCTCGGGTTATATGACTTGATATGACTATTGTATGGATCTATATGGTTGGTTCTCATTGTTTGAAACCTCATAGGAGCTCTTCATTTATGTAGATGGACACTTATCTAAATTATAATCCAATGTTGAAACAAACTATATAGATTTAAGCATGGTTTATTCATTCTAATCAACATTTTATTTTCAAACTTTTCATTAATGTGTATTCCATACCACTTATATTTCATCATATATATATATATATATCTTATACTTAATAAATTTTGAGTTTTATTTGTTCAATACATTCATTGATAATGTACATAACATCTATGAAAGTTTTACTCCAAAATTCTATGTTTCAAATCCTATATCTGTCATTTTTGTTGATTTTTTCCCGATACCAAAAACCTTAATAATATATCCCCCGAAATATCCATAAATTGAAGGCCTGATATTATCTACACAACGGATATTTTAATCCTTGACACTCCCCCATGCCCTTCCTAACTAATGACCAAAAAAAGAAAATTCATTTCACCCACCATGCACGCTAAGTCTCTCATTCTCCGTATATTTTTCTTAATTATTTCAACTTGTTGGCCCAAAGACACATCAACATTTATTATATACATACATATATATATATAAGCTAATAATATTATCGTTGATACAATTCTTAGTTTGAAAATTTGCAATATAGGTATGATGTTTCCAGTAAACTTTTTTTGTTGAAGTGACTTTGTCAATCAATATTTGCAATTGCATAAAAGATGCATTAACGAATCCTACATATGCTGTAGTTTATGTGAAATTGCATAGACGTGCATGCAATAGCACATAGTTTATGCAATAGTCAACTCCATGTATGCAACACTACTACCATAATCGAAATAGACGATGGGAAACCACCGTCGTCTAGAAGGTTTTCAAATCTTCGTGAAATCGACCACCATTTTTTGATATATAAAACAACGACGGCTATTAATCGACGTCATTAAAACATTCAACGTCAAACTGTGTTACAAACCGACATCTAATTACTATATATATAGCATAAAATGAAATCTTTGACAACTTTAGACGACGGTTTGGAATAGAACGGAGACGTCTAAAGAGTGTTACATGTCAAGACCAAAACAAGCACCAACCTTACAGATAATTATCCACGTCCTAATTGAAGGAATACAAACTTTATAACCTAGAAACCGTCGTGGTTAACTTATACTACGTTAAATGAATAAAGACACCGACGTCTAAAATGTCAAAGATGACGAACACAAAAAAAAAGACGTTTAAAGAGTATTACATGTCAGTAGTCACACAGGAACCGATGTACAATGACTTAACCACATCCAGTTACAGGGGAGACTCTACCGAGTTTTAGGTAGGAGTTAACCTTGTTATTTTATCGTACAGGGAAGGGCAATTAGGTCATTCGTGCCCGACACCCGCCAGGTGTCAGACACGCACAGGGTCCGGCTCGGATTCCAAAGTGGAATTTGGGTAGGGTCTTGTCAGCTGAGGTTTCCGGATGTTGTTCTGCCTGAAGACCATGTTCTGGCGTTCCTTTTAATGTCAGCAGAAGTCCCCGAGAGATCGATTGAAGAATATTTGACGTTCTTCAGGCACTGCATGAATAGGTCTGCTGCTCAATGGCAGGTGGTACTCAGAAGGACCTATCCTTGGTTCCAGCCTGGATACAAGGTGTTTGAGAAGGAACTTGAAGAAGAAGAAGCCAGAATCAAGTTCAGGAAGAAATTCCTGAGTGTGACACTACCCCATGATTTGCCTTTTGGAGGTGGGAAGCCTCCCAATTATCACCTGGGGGCAGAAGTATACCACCCCAACTTCTGTGCAAGGCAGCTTGGTTGCCCTCAGTTAATCCCACTCAAATCTTACAGAAGCTGCAATCGGGCCACTTCCTGGAGAGATTCAGATGATTTGGAAGTGCACAAGACCAAGGCCACTTTCCTTGTGTAGAACATGGTAGCAGCTTCCAGACCAGCTTTAGAAATTGCAGAGGCCTCTCTCCATCAAGGGATGCTTCTCCAACAAGAGATTTCTACCAAGAAGGCCGGGTTGCAAGAAACTCTTAGGAAGCTAGGGTTTTAAACTTTAGATTTTGAATGTACTAAAACTTAGTCATGAAAAATGACTATATTTAATGTAAATCCTACTTTTGGTGAAACTTTTGTATTTTCAATCCCTTCTAATTTAAATGAAAATAAAAGAACGCAGGAAACGAAACATACTTAGAAATAATATTCAAAAACATAGTTCTGAACAAAATTCAAACAACAATTCTATCTTGTTCCTTCTCTATTCCGGAATCTGTTTGCACAGCCTATGAATCCCACATAGTTGGATAGAATTTCTTCAACCATTTGCCATTGATTGGTGCTGCATGGATTTCTCCATCTCGATCCTGTAATCTGTATGCCCCCAATCCCAGGATTTGTTGAATTATGAAAGGACCTTCCCATGTAGGTGACCATTTTCCATAACCGGCTATGTGTGTTCCAAGGGGCAGAACTTCTTTCCAGACTATTTCTCCCTCTTCAAAACTCTTGTTTTTAACTCTTTTGTTGTAGGCCCTTAATACAGCCTGTTTCCCTGCTAAGAGTTTGTTGAGGGTATCAATTCTACTTGCATCCAATCCCTCCAATTCTAGCAGCATGGCTTGAGAGTAGTCTTCTCTAGTCAAATTGTGTTGGTGAGCAATTATGAGAGATTGGACTGTTATTTCCATAGGCATAATTGCATAATGACCATAAGTTAGAGCATATGGGGTCATGCCAATTGCTTCTCTCTTTGAAGTCCTATATGCCTACAGAGTTTCTGATAGCTTCTCATGCCATTGCTTTGGATTTTTCTCAAGCATTTTTCTGATAATTTTGATGATCACCTTGTTACTTGATTCTGCCTGTCCATTAGCTTGAGCATAATAAGGAGTGGATTGAAGTAGCTTAAATTTGAATGCTTCTGCCATATCTAGTATCTCTCCAAATATGAAAGAAGATCCCCTGTCAGTTGTGATTTATTATGGAATGCCAAACTTCTGTATAATCTGCTCTTATATGAAGGTGATGATCTCTTGAGATGTAATGGACTTAACAGGTTTGGCTTTCACCCATTTGGTAAAATAGTCTGTAGCTACAATGATGAAACAGTGTTGTTTGCTACTGGCTGGATAGATTTTGCCAATGAGATCCATTGCCCATCCTCTGAATGGCCATGGCTTAACCACTGGGTTCATGGGAACTGAAAGAGCCTGCTGGATTGGAACATGCCTTTGACAAGCCTCACATCCCTAGAATAGTCAATGCAATCCTTCATCATGGTTGGCTAGAAGTAGCCATACCTTCTAATTAACCAGCACATTTTTTTTTCTCCTTGATAAGCTCCACAGATTCCTTCATGGGTTTCTCCCATGACCTTCATGTACTCTTTCTTTCCCAGGCATTCAAAAGTACCTCATTTTTGCTTTTTCGGACCAAATCTCCATTCCACATAAGGTAGTTCAAGGCCATGATTCTGATTCTTTTCTCAGAAGGCAGGGTTGGATACTGCAAGTAATTTATGATGGGAGTTCTCCAGTCATCTTCAGTGATTATGGCAGAATTGACATCTATCTCCATTCCTCTGGTCAGAACAGACGGTAGACTTTTCTATCCCACCTTGATAATTCTTTGCACATAGTCCTCAGGCATTTGTACCCCTGTTGCTATCTAAGCCATTTTATTGGCTGCAAAGTTTTCCTCTCTTGGGATATGTTCCCAAGTAGCTTCCCTGAATTCTGTCAAGTGGCTGCCACTAGATAAACAGCTAGAGAAGGGTTTAGACACTTGTATTCTCTAGCAATCTGCTTTAGCACAAGCATAGAATCTCCCAAGATTTCTACAGATTTGATTCCTAATTCTACCAGCATTTCGAGGCCAATGATTAGAGCTTCATATTCAGCCCTGTTGTTGGTGCATTGGAAATCTAACTGGAAGGAATAATAGTGTCTAATTCCCAGTGGCTCCTCCAAAACAATTCCTGCCCCAGAGGTTATATCAGTCTTTGATTCATCAAAGTACAATTTCCAAGGTGTGAGGTGAACTGAATAGATCGGATTGTTAAGGTAAGTATGAGCTCTAGTCAATAAATCTGCGTTTGCTATATCCAAAGAATCCATATTTTCAATCTCTTCCCCTGGATGATCTGCTAGGAAATCTGCTACAGCTTGTCCTTTGACAGCTTTCTGAGGAGCATATCTGAAAGCAAATTCTGTCAAAGCTAGAGTCCACTTGCCAATTCTGCCTCTCAACATTGGCCTTGTTACCATGTATTTGATTAGGTGTGTCTTGGCAATGATGCAGATGGTGAATGGCAGCATTTCCTTTCTACTTCTGTTAGAGTTCTGCTCAGATAGTAGACTACCTATTCCTTCCCTTCCTTGTTATCTTGAACTAGCAGACTCCCAATGGACACTTCTGATGCATTAACAAAGAGTTTGAGCGGTCTGCCTCTCTTTGGCGGGGATAGAACTGGTGGATTTGAGAGGTAGTGTTTGATTTCCTCGAAAGCTTGCTGGTGCTGTTCCTCCCACTAAAACATATGTTCCTGCTTCAACCTTAACAAGGAGGAGAAAGGCTGGATTTTTCCTACAGAATTGGATATGAATCTCCTTAGAAAGTTAATTTTTCCTAGGAGACTCTGTAGTTCTTTCTTGTTCCGAGGTGGTAGAGCTTCTATGATGGATTTTGCTTTATTTTTATCAATCTCTATCCCCATTTGGTGGACCAAGAAACCTAAGAAATTTCCTGCTTAAACTCCAAAAACACATTTCTTGGTATTCATTTTCAATTTATGTTGTCTCATTCTTAGGAATGTCTTTCTCAGACTTGATACATGATCTCCCTATTCTGGGGATTTAATCACCACATCATCTATATATACCTCTAGAGAATGCCCTATCATATCATGGAAAACAGAATTCATTGCTCATTGATAAGTGGCTCCTGCATTTCTTAAACCAAAAGGTATTACAGTGTATTCAAAAGCACCTATATGTCCTGGGCACATGAAGACTGTCTTATGGATGTCTTCTTTTGCTACCAGAATCTGATTATATCCTGCGTTGCCATCCATAAAAGATAGTATTTGGTTATGAGCAGCTACGTCTATTAGCATATCTGCCATTGGCATAGGATATTCATCCTTGGGAGATGCTTCATTCAGATTCTTGTAATCCACACAGATCCTAACTGCCCCTATTTTTCTTTTCAGAACTGGCACAATATTGGCTAACCAATCAGCATAAATGGCTGGTCTGATGAATCTTGCCTTGACCAATCTTTCTATTTCTTCTTTGACTTTCAGTTCTATTTCCATAGACATTCTTCTTCTGACCTGTTTGACTGGAAGGTAGCCTTCTTTGATTGGCAGCTTGTGTTCTACCTGTTTTCTGTCTAATCCAGGCATCTCATGATAATGCCAAGCAAAGCAGTCTCTGAAATCGTGCAAAAGTACAATGATTTCACCTATGAGTGGTTCTTTCAATAGCACACTAATGAAAGTGGGTCTTGGATCCTCTTCTGTTCCTGAGTTTTTCTCCTGCAAAGGATCTTCCACTTCTAGTAAAGAGTCATCTAGTGCTGCTGGTGCAAAATCTAGTACTTCTTCCAGTAAACTTTCTTCCTATTCTTCAGTGCTCTCATGGGTGAATTCTGCCATATTGATGACTGGATTCTGCATAAAGAGCTTACTTTCTTCCCAATATATCAACAATCTTTTTATAATGGATCAGATTGTTGCAGCTCGATCCTTTTCTTGTTGATTGAGACTAATCATTAGAGTTCTGGAGGTTTAGAACAAAAGGTATTCCAGTCCTCTAGAGAATTGGCTAGACCATCTTCAATGAGTCTCTAGGCCGTGACACCATGGGGGCGGCCGTTCTGGTTGACTCCAAGGAAAGTGAAAGGACCAAGGTCATTATGATAATACCTTGCCTCAAACACATGGCAGAGGGCAGAAATGGCCATGGATCGGCCTCTACTATCTATATGAATCCGTCTTCATTCCAAAGGGCTAATTGTTAAACTCCTTGGTTCCAACTATGACGTCGACATCTAGTATTCCATGAGTCTTAGTAATGGCCCCAGCGAAGTTGGTGACAGTCAAGCGTGTCGGAATTAGATCCTTCTCTGTTTTGCCCATCTTGCTCAGCAATCTGTGAGGCAGAAGATTAATGGATGCACCTCCATCTACCATTACTTTGGGAATAGGAATACCCCCAAAGTTTGCTATTATGAACAGAGGTCTAAGGTGATTGGCCATCTCTTTGGTTGGTTTGGAAAAACAAAGCTGTTCTGCAGCCAATTTTATGGCAGTTTTTCATGTTTTGTTAGTAGGCATTTGTTGTTCTGGCGCCTCCTGTACCTCTGCCAATCTGCACTCAAAACTTTCCTGGGAGAACACGTCTCCCTCCAGAGAGTTTTCTTGCCCTGCTGCTACCCTGAACTTTTCTGGCAAGATGAACACCATATTAATGCCTAATCACCCTGTAACAGGCTCTCTAATTCTGCACCAAAAGCCTCAGTTTCTTCATCCAATTCTCCATCGTACTCCATCTGTTCTTCCCCATATTCTTCTGTCCAGTTCTCTTGTTCTCCTGTTTCGAGGAGCCCAGTCTGGTCGTCTGCAGATGGTACGTAGTCCAACTGCTCCTCTTCGTATTCTTTAGTCCAATCTTCTTGTCATTCTACTGGAATAGGTTCGGATTCACCTTGTACTTGTGGGGGTTCAAGCCGATTGACTGAGGATGAGGGAAGATGGATAGAAGGTCTGCCGGAGATTCTGTCTTCATCAGCTCTTGTGGCTGATATGTTGTTTGTTTTGCCTGATAAGCTACTTATGGACTTTTCCTTCTTCTGGCAGAACCGGTTTCTGGAAGTACCTGTGTGTCACCCCTGTTTTTGAGGAAGGTGCAGTATTGCTTTTGAACTCTCCTTTTCTGCATTCTGGTTAGCTCCAGAGTTGTTCTATCGCTTTTTCCAACAGAATACCATCTGCCTTCTATGATAGTTGCCAAGGGCTTTTCATTTCTGGGCATCTTGATTGGTATTTCTTTTTTTAGCTGTTCTGTCATTCTTTTGCTGCGCTGAGCAGGCTTTAGATAGTCATTCTGTCTGCCATTGTCTTTAGATGGGGCCGAAACTGGGCCTTGTTGGTATGATGTTCCAATGCTGTCAAAAACGCTAGGTGTGGGCTGATTCTGCCTGTCCAGAGTCACTTCTAACTCACTTTCACACCTGCACTTGCTGCACAATACTACCCCAACCGAAATGGTTGCCTTTGGCCTTTAACTAGTCTCCCTTGTGAATCTTCTGCCTCTGCTGGAGCTAGCTTCTGTTGCTGGTTTGTCTCTCTTCTGTTCTATCAATTTAAGTTGACCATGTTGGCTTGGGGTTGGGGAAAAGGATCTGTTGTAACTGAGGGAGGTTTCTTTGTCAGTTTTAGCCTTCCTGCTGTTATTCCTTCCTGTATGACATCTCTGAAAACAACATAGCTGTTGGTGGAGTGGTTCCAAGAGTTATAACATCTGCAATATTGTCTGCCCTTGAGTTCTTCTGGCTTGGGAAACCTGTGGGGTGTCTCTATTGCCTTCTGTAGCAGTATCTCATCAAACAAAGCACCAACCTTGGTTAGATCGAAGGAATACACCTTGTTCTGTATTGATTTGTTTGGAACAAACCCTCCTGTGAACGGTGGTGGCTTCTGGTCCTTTGGTGGCTTTGTAGTATGTGCCTTTGGAAGAGTTCCTTTTCTGTTGTTCTTCCCTGAGTAGCTCCTCATATTTATATGCTTTGTCTGCCAGATCTCCGAACAGCATTCCATCAAATCTCTTTCTCAGAGAGATTTTAAGGGCGGTTTGAGCCATCGGGATGAAGTGCCTTTCTTCCATAAGGATTCGGCATTTCATTTTGAGCTTCCTGAATCTGGTTATGAAGTCCTAAGCAGGCTTATCTTCACTCTGTTTGAGGGTAGCAAGATCACTGATGGTGACTTCAGGCTGGATCCTAAAATAGTAGTCATGAAAAACATTTTCCATTTGCTCCCAGGTTTGAACAGAATTAGCTAGTAGACTGGTGTACTAGGTGAAGGCCTGTCCAGAGAGAGAATTTCCAAAAATCCTCAGTTTTAACAGAGGGTTGTTTTCTATGGCTATGCACTAGATAGAGAATCTGCCTATATGTTCAACTGAGGAGGCATGGGGGTCTTCTCCGTTGAACAAGGTGAAGTTTGGTACTTTAAAACCCGGGGATAGAGGTATCTGATCAATATAGGCCGGATATGGCTTCTTGTAGGTCGGCCTTTCCCCTCTTCTCATTTCAGGCTCCATCATCGCCCTGATCATTCTTTAAAGTGCCCCCATGTCATTTAAAGAATTGACAGGATGCGAATTTCGTCCCTGTTCTGGCTGGTTATTCTCAAACCTGTCCTCCATTCTGAATGGCCTAGGTAGAACTTCCTCCCTGTGTTCTTCCTCTTCTTGAAAATCTGGATGATTCCTCTAGTTTGCCCCTGGTCTATTTGTCACATCCCGGGATCGGCTCCTCCGTAGCACGATATTGTCCGCTTTGGGCCCCCCTCTCTGCCCTCACGGTTTTGTTTCTAGGAGCTCACTAGCAACTTCCCAGTAGGTCACCCATCCTGGGATTGCTCTAGCCCCCAACTCGCTTAACTTCGGTGTTCCTATGACTCCAAAGCCAGTAAGCTCCCAAAAGGCCTCGTGCTAGATGGATGCGGGTGTGCACATATAAGGCACATCACCCCCTCTCCGTTGGTTGATGTGGGATCTTATAGTATTTTTGTCATTGTTGGCAAAGGGGTTAATTCCCTCTCTACCTCTCTTGCCTTTTATTGGTGGAGGGAATGGATTGGGGTCCATCCTTCTGGGTCTATAGGGCAACACAGCTGGTGCCTCGGGCAAAGTGCCAGGGACTGATCACGTGGGGCCGCAGGTTGTGGAATAGGTGGAGGTTCTGGCTGATTCTGTGGGGCCTGGACTGGTGCAGGGCCTTCTGGCCGAACTGGAACCTCTTGCTCTTGGACG
Source organism: Prunus dulcis (assembly GCF_902201215.1). NCBI lineage: Eukaryota > Viridiplantae > Streptophyta > Magnoliopsida > Rosales > Rosaceae > Prunus > Prunus dulcis. The sequence goes on along the minus strand of NC_047656.1, from coordinate 4,839,763 downwards.
GGAAGGGCTCCTTCCTTCTATCCAGTTTGGATTTCTCCATGGCCTAGTATCCCAGCTATCTATGCGATGAAAGGGTTTTCTTGGTATGTCCATGCCAGTCGTCGTGGAGGTCCATAAGGGAGGTCTAGCTGCTGGACCACTACATCTGGGTTTGGAATTCTGGCCATAGCAGCCTCTCGGTCCTTTCTGAACTGCCTGTTAACTTGCCATTGCATCATGGTTGTCATGTTGTTCAGAGTATCCTGGCTTCTTTGTGTCCTGGCCTCTTGTCGAAACACAGGTTCCTGTATCCAAATCAATCTTCTGGAGCCAGACCTGGAATGTCTGCTCCCGATACTGCCGTGGGCTAATTGCCTGGCATCACTTTCTTCTGAGTCCAGTCCTTCTCGGAGAACTACTTTATTTCTTTCCATGGCGCAGCATGGATTCTAGCTAGAACTTCCAATATTTATATACTTTAGAATAATTTCTCTAGGAGTATGTATACTGAGAAGTCCCACTGGGCATGCCAAATTGTTCACCCGTTTTGTTTTTGTTCCTGTGATGGTAGGATAAAGTTCCCTATTGCCTTGAAAACCATTGCTTGGTCAATAAGTCAACTTTCTTTAGTGTGCGAGCGTGCAACTGCTAGTAATGGAAAATCCTAGTAGACTTCGAAAATAGATAACTTGCGCCCCAAATACTGATTTCTAAACAAGCGAATGTGAATTTGGGTGAGGAATATCTCCCAAGTAAGTTCTTTTCTTGCCTCAGACTGATGAGGACTTCACAATTTTTAATAGTGCAATATTGGTAGTTCTGGCCAGAATAAATGACGAGAAAATGAACTGTTTTTAGGCAGAACTTCCTTTTACAAAACTCAAAAGGGAAAAACCAATCTAGAAAGACAAAAAGAAGGCTGGACTTCTATGTTTGCCTGGATTGATGCTTCTGATCAGGGCTGGACTGGGTATGCTTCTGATGGACTGGACTGTCAGCAACTTCAACTGTCAAGTTTTAGTTGTAAATGGATAACAACGTTCGAGTTTGGCAGAGCTTTAATCTATTTCAAGCCCTGGAAGGCTGTTTGAAAAGACAGAATTGCGTCCTCTTCAGTCTGAAGGGGCAGAAGTTGTTGGATTCAAGGATTACTGAGGTGGAACTGCACTGTGATGCCTGCTCTGCTTGATCAGGGCTCTCCATAAATTTGTTGAGGTTTTCATATTTGTAAAAACCCAGGCTCTGCTTGTTTTGGCTTTTGTTGAACCAAATTTGCAACTAGATAAATCTCGTTTTAAATGACTTTTCTCTAAGTCTGAAACTGATTTGTAGCTTGCTTCTTTCTTGTGGCTCAATGAGCTTTTAGTTGCTTCAGTTTGTTTGAAGGTTCTTTGAGATCAAGTGATCATTTTGAGTTTTTGTCTTTCGACTGATTTTTTTGGCATTTTGATTGCTTTCTTGCACTTTTCACCCTCTCTTATATTTATAAGAAATGTTTTGGAGTAGGGTTTCTAACTCTTTTAATAATGGGCAGCAAAAATTCTCAAAAAATCTCTTATTTTTAAATTCAAAGAAAAAACGGGTTATATCAATTCTGGCAGATAAGCCCTCAATAGTCGGTTCCTAAGGCAATCACTTCCCTGTTTTTCATGAAAGAAAACCTACCCATTCTTCCAATTTAACTGCTCTCTGTAAGAGCTCGAACTGTAATGGTTAGTTTGATTTTCCAGATGAACAACTCCCTACACCCTACTTATCTCCCAAGATGCAGTCTGCTTATCTCTTGAAAATGGTGCCTTCTTTGGAGCAGAAATTTCTATGAATATATAAAATGGATTTTGATCTCTTCTCTATCTGTGAAAGACTGTAGAAATCTTCCTGCAAGACTGCCTTCATTAAATTCCCTGTCAAGTTCTCTTGTGACTTAGTTGAAATAGTTGACTTTTCAAAGTCAGGTATTCACATGGATTCTGACCTTCCAAAAAATATGCTGATCTTTTACTCTGGGCTTTGAGATCAATGGTGAGTCTTCAAAAGCTGGGCCCAATCCAATTCTTCTTTCAAGATCTACTTCAGTGGTCAATTGTCATTTAAAAGATATTTTTTACAATGCTGCCATTTTCATAAAAGATATGGGAAAGCCCAGTCCTTTGTTATTTTGTTTTGTGGGCCTTTCTTTGCGAAGATGGGCTTGCGTGTGGATTTCTTTTTGGCCCAAACAATGCCCCCTTAAGTCTGAATCGTTTCTAAAAGGTTTCAGATAAATGGTCGGTGCAAAACTCTACAGCTTCTTCAACTATGCACCACTCAGCAATGCAACCTTCGGAACGAGTACAGTTCTGAACATACCCATTTAGCACTTTCATATATCTTTCCAACGGATGCATCCATCTAAAATATAATGGCCCACATGGAGGAACTTCTCTGACAAGATGTACTACTAGATGAATCATGATATTAAAGAATGAAGAGGGAAAGTACTTCTCAAGCAAACACAAAGTAACTACTACATCTTCTTCCAACTTATCCAGCTTGGAAACATCTACTGTCTTTGCATATATAGCATTGAAGAAGAAGCACAATCGAGTTATTGCATACCTTGCAGGCTTCTCCAAAACAGAACGAATTGTCACAGGGAGCAATTGTTGCATCAAGGTATGACAATCATGAGATTTAAGGCCAAGAAATCTTGAATCTTTTAAAGATACAAGATTTTTTATATTTGAACAATAACCTTTCGGGACCTTTATACCGTAGAAAGAATTGCAAACTGCACTCTTTTCTGCTCTTGATAAATTCCAAGGCCCTGGAGACAAGCGAGTGCGTATTTCTCCATACTCGGGCTGCAAATCAGTTTTGACCTGCATGTTCAATAATTCTAACTAAGCAGCAATCCCATCTTTATTTTTTCCAGGGATCTCCAGCAATGTACCAATGATACTATCACAAACATTCTTCTCAATATGCTTAACATCTAGGACATGCCTCACAGGAAGGTATTTCCAATACTCGAGACCAAAGAATTTTGATCTTCTTCCAACAAACTCTGCCACCATTATTCTCACCAACACTTCTCCAATTTTTCCAGCCCCATATATAATTAATATTGAAAGGACCCGCCCCGAATTTCTCGAAACTCGGGACGAATCCTGTGGAATTCCCGACAACACCCCGATGCTGGGCCCACTTACTAAAGACAGAGACTTTCTGCCGAAATTTCGGCAGAGTCTCCTCTGTAAATTGGACATTTTCCAAAATTACACTCTGCATAAAACACAATTTAATATTCCCAACGAGCAGCATGCATAATATAATTTCATGCAATTCACATAAACGGCCTTCGGCCTTCCAAATAATTCTCAACAAACTACCAAACACGCTAACAAATCAATTCATGCCTTAAACAAGGCAAACGATAAATTCAAATATAAATTATGACTACTAAACTTCAACATGCATCATTTAACCTTTCCAATTTCAACATACGAGGTTTTAGCCTCCTAACACAATCACATTTTCACCTAAATTTCAGGACCAACAACAAGGTCCGAACCAATCTCCATATAACAATATGACAAATTTAGTCTGCAGCTGCGCCTAGTAACCTTAGGCTGCCTACGTACCCTTACTAAGGGATCAAGCCACACGTAGTTCTTTCCTACTAAAACCCGATTCCAAACATATATAATACCTTTATTCATCTCTCTGTATTTCACAATATCTCCCCATACGCCGGTACTACCAACGACACGTATGGGGCCTGTCAACATGCCGGATAACTTACGCCACTTGCAACCTCACCATATTATCATAATATCTCCTCATACGCTGGTACAACCAACGCCACTTATGGGGCCTGTCTCAACGCCGGATAACCTACGCCATGCGAGACCTGCACATCATATCACAATATCTCTCCATACGCCGGTACAACCAACGCCACGTATGAGGTCTGTCGACACATCGGATAACCTACGCCACGTGCGACCTCAACATAATATCACATAATCTCCCCATACGCCGGTACAACCAACGCCACGTATGGGGCCTGTCTCAACGCCAGATAACCTACGCCACACAAGACTTGCACATCATATCAAATATTTCTCCATACTTAGGTACAACCAACGCCACGTATGGGGTCTGTCGACACGCCGGATAACCTATGCCACGTACGACCTCAACATAATATCACATAATCTCCCCATACACCGGTACAACCAACGCCACTTATGGGGCCTGTCTCAACGCCGGATAACCTATGCCACGCGAGACCTGCACATCATATCACAATATCTCCCCATACGTCGGTACAACCAACGCTACATATGGGGTCTGTCGACATGCCGGATAACCTACGCCACGTGCGACCTCAACATAATATCACATAATCTCCCCATACGTCAGTACAACCAACGCCACGTATAGGGCCTGTCTCAACACCGGATAACCTATGCCACGCGAGACCTGCACATCATATCACAATATCTCCCCATACGCTGGTACAACCAACGCCACGTATGAGATCTGTCGACACGCCGGATAACCTACGCCACGTGTGACCTAAACATAATATCACATAATCTCCCCATACGCCGATACAACCAATGCCACGTATGGGGCCTGTCTCAACGCCAGATAAACTACGCCATGCGAAACCTGCACATCATATCACAATATCTCCCCATACACCAGTACAACCAATGCCACGTATGGGGTCTGTCGACACGTCGGATAACCTACGCCACGTGCGACCTCAACATAATATCACATAATCTCCCTATACGCCGGTACAACCAACGCCACGTATGGGGCCTGTCTCAACGTCGGATAACCTACACCACGCAAGACCTGCACATCATATCACAATATCTCCTCATATGCCGGTACAACCAGCGCCACGTACGGGGTCTGTCTTTACGCCGGATAACCTTCGCCACGTGGGACCTAACTTTCACAGGGTGGTACTTGTAGTGTAGCCAAAATCCAGGAAGGTGCTTAAGGTAGCGCGTATAGCACTTTAAACTAACATTCTAGACTCTTTTTATATCTTTACAAGTATATATAACTATATATATTAATTCTAATATTGTGTAAACCTCAACAATAGTCTAGCACCTGATAATCCCCCTAGGAAGGTGAGACTACTTCGGAAGACGCACGGTCAACCAAGGGTCAAACTACCCTAACCTTGGTCAAACGGGCCCACGGGGCCCACGACCTCCAAATTCTGATCCGAAAGTTCCTATGGGTTCTACAAGGTATAGGACACTCGTCCTGCAAGTTTGGTCCAGATCGGACGGTCGGATCGCTCACGATCGCACGATCTGATGGTTATTACAAACATAAACTTTAAATAATAAATCGGAACATCCGGGGCTCCGATTCACATTCCGTGAAATTCTACATGATCCTAGAAATACCTAGATTAACATATATTAAATTCGAGACCATCCAACGGTCCTCACCTATCGAACTCGGATAATGCGCATTAGGCGATATCTGTTCGAGACTCAAACGGTATCCAAATTAACGTCTGAGCACACCTACGCACTCGTGAGAACCAGAAGAGTACATTGGGACATAGTGCCCTTTTTCTACAGTGCCCACATGCCGCCGCTCGTGCCGGTAGAGTGTGGGTGCCCAAAGCGATTACGCATCACCGAAAAATCTCAAAACCACGGCTTCAAACTCCTACCCTAGGTATAACACTATATTTGGAGCCACTTTTGTTCTTGTACTACCCAAAAAACTGACCGGAGGTGGCCGGAATCGCGATCCCAAAACCGGCCGAATTTCAATTCGTAAATCGAATTACCTACGCTAAGGATTGATCTAATCCTACCCAATAGGCAGCTAGGTTATGAAGAATGGATGAATTTCCATACCTTGATTGCCAAAAATGGCGGCCGGATGAGGGCGATCGGAGCCGGCGAAGTTCAAGAGAAAATCGGGAAAAAAATCGCCTTTTTCCGGGGAAGGGCCGGGTCGTGACGCCGAGGCCGAGCCGGTCCTTTTGGCACCGGTCCCGTCCACAGCCGCAGTCGGTGGCCGGAGATTCGAGGAGAGAGAGAGAGAGAGAGAGAGAGAGAGAGAAAAATCTGATTTTTATAAAAATCCCATTTCAAAATAATTACGATTGTGCCACTGGATTTCTTTTGACCATATCTCTCTCGTTACAACTCCGATTCGAGCCCACCACGTGTCTACGAACTCATCTCATTACGACCTATCCAAAAATGCCAGTCACTGCCCCAAACTCTTTTCGGGTAAGAAAATGACCAAAATATCCCTACCCCAAGGGTAAATTTGTAATTTCACTTAACTAATTTAAATAATGAGTTAAATTTGGAGTTGGGGTGTTATAAAAATCTTCAACCATATGCATCACTTCTTCTCCGGTTAATGGCTCGGGAGGCATGCCATATCCAGGTTTTCCATTAAAAGCTGCACAGTGCCACCAATATAGATGATTGATTGGTAACCATTTTCTATGCCCTATGTAACAAATTTTGTGGCCATTTTTCAAACTCTGACTAGGTGTATCATCGCCGCATATTGGACAAGCTTTATATCCTTTAACGATACAACCATATAAGTTCCCATAGGCAGGAAAATCATTAATTGTCCACAGTAATACACCTATGAGTGTAAAGTGTTCTCCAATGTGTACATCATACACTCCTCTAATCCAACCCCACAGAGATATTAAATCAATCAAAGGCTCTAAGTAGACGTCTATCTCATTTTCGAGCTGTTTAGGACTAGAAATCAATAAGGTCAACATCATGAACTTTCGTTTCATACATAGCCATGGCGGGAGATTATATGTAACTAAGATAACTGGCCAGCAACTGTATCTTCTACTTAGAGAACTGTGGGGATTGAATCCATCAGATGAGATAGCCAATCTCCAGTTTCTCGGCTCATTACCAAACTCGGGCCATTTATCATCAATGAGTTTCCAAGACGGGGAATCCACTGGATGACACATATGACTGTTAACTGATTTTTTACTAGCATGCCAAGTCAAACTCCGAGCTGTCATATGTGATTGAAACATCCTTTTAAAGCTTGGAATACCACACCACCTTCGCTGGCACGCCCTCTTTTAAGATTGAATCTTTGCCTTCCTTCCACTTTAAGATACCACAAGTAGGACAATTAGTTGAATCTTCATAATCCTTCATATACAAGATGCAGTCATTGGGACATGCGTGGATTTTCTCATAACTTATCCCTAAAGCAGACAAAGTCTTTTTTGTCTCGTACATTGAGGAAGGTAGTGTATTTCCCTTTGGATGCAAATCTCCTTGAAGTATCAATAATTCTGTAAAACAAACATCACTCATCCTATGTTTTGCTTTCAAATTATATAACTTCATCAAAGCCGACAACTTCATGTACTTACTGCAACCAGGGTACAAGGGTTGATCTCCATCCCCAATCACATTGGCAAACTCATAAGGATCAAATCCAATATCGCCTAAATCATTATCATCCATCCCTAATTCTTTAGAAACAAAACTGAACCTACTTTGCTCATCTTCTTCCACATTTCTACTAGCATTAGTAGTCCATTCGCAAGGTTCTCCATAACATGTCCAAATCTTATAGCTTTGGTCAATTCCATTAAAGTATAAGTGGTCCCTTATAATTCCAACCCCAAACAATCGAATGTTCCCACATTTAACACATGGACAACAAATATGAGTTGTATTTCCAAGATTTTCTATAGCAAAATTAAAACATCCTTCCACCCCTAACTCATATGCCTTCGATCTTCTATCTGCATGCATCCATGACTTATCCATCTCACACACTATAAAATCATATATATAATAAACTGAAAAGACTAGCAATGAAACACTACTATATTCAAATAGCAGACAATATATCGAAAATAAAAAAATAAAACAAGAATCAGATGATGGTTTTTACAAAATAATTGTTGTGTAACAGAGATTTAGATGACGACATATGTAGTTACCATCGTCTTTAAGCTACTCAAACCCGTAAATTTGTATTGCTTTTTGAAGAACAAGGTTCTGTGTTCTGGTAGCCTAAAGACGACAGTTAATGGAGAAAAAGTTGTCTTTAGGTTACCAAATGCAAACTACAATTCAAACGACGGCGTAAATGAACATCCGGTGTAAAATAAAAACTTAGACGACAGTTCGGTCCACCAATCGTCGTCGTGGTTTACAAAAAACCGAAGTCTAAATCTCGCATCCCCATTCCTTTTCTAAGAAACCTTAACATAATGCAAACACAAAAACATAAAAGGACCCATATATAGCTCCCAATTAAGAACCCATAGATCCCAAAACATATATTAAGAAACCAAAGCTACCAAAACCAACGAAAACATTTATGGATTTTAGAAGCTGAGAGAATATTGAGAGAAAGTTGAGAGAATATACTTACATGGATATTGAGAGCGAGTTGAGAGAATATAAAAAATGCTTGAGAGAGAGAGCTTAGAGAGAGAACGAAGACTTTAAGACCCAATGCTTTGAGAGAGAGCAAAAACTTGAAGACAAATTTATGTTGAAGAGAGAGAACGACATATTTTAGGATTAAAGGGAAATTCTGAAAATTTTAGATCGTGGTAAAAAATTTCAAAGGACCACATTGACATAACCGACGTTGTAAATTGTTTTTACATTGCACATTAACAACCGTCGCCTTATATATTAAATAATTAGATGGTTTGTGTTTCCTGGGATTCGAACGGGCTTAATTGTACAAAAAGAGCGAGAGAAAACCGGCGTCGTTTCAATAAAACCTAAAATCTAAACCCTAAACCCTAAATTTTACAGTTAAAAAAAAAATATACACAAGTATGAGAAAAATGAACCGAAAATTGCTACGGACTCCTTACAACAATGCCTTCTATATTAGTAGGCTAAAATTTGGATTTTATAATTTTAATTTATGGCACCACCAATAGATCACATAAACCTTAGGGTTATGTTAATTAGGAAAGTATAAGGCCTTTAGGGGGGAGATATTGTCTCAATGACTGCATAGATTTTGTCGGTTTTTTTTTCAGATTTTTAAAATATATTATGAATATTAGTAATTTAATACAATAAAAAAATATTTTTACAATTACATTTTTTAAAGCTTCAGGGGAGAGGCAATCTTTCAATGAGTGCATGGTAGTTGTCAGTTGGAATTTTTTTTGAATTTATTATGAATATCATGAATAAAATAAAATATAAAAGTCATATAAAAACGAAATTACAAATGTACATAACCGACGTTGCATCCATGTACAACGATGTGAAACAACAAAAGACGTCGTTCTAGATCATATTAGACGTCGAAACTCACCAACTGACATGGTTCTCATATTACAACGTCAGCTTGTTCGGAATAACCGACGTGGGTACAATTTACAACGTCGTCTCTGTAGTTGTTGCCGCCGTTGTGTATTTATACAACGTCACATCTGGTATGCTTACCAATGCTGTATGTCCTTAAGACATCGTAGATTTATGTTTTATATATACACCGTCGTGTTTCTTTCTCTTACATGGCGTTTTTAAGAATTGTCGACGATGTTTTATTTTTTGCTACAATAAGACGACGATTGTTTATAAATTTGAGACGTCGATTTTTGGGAATTAAATTTAGTTTTTATCATTTTATTTCATGTAAAGATATAAATATCCTAAACAATATATATATTTTTTTTGGGTTGAATGTTCAATTAATTACCAAAAATATATTTATGTACATTGTCAATAAATTAAAATAAACCTAAACATTGTAAAAATAAATTACATCACTTATTATTATGTAATTGCTTGTTAATGAATTCTGCCCATTCCAACCTGACTTCGTCAATATGTTCTTGTACATACTGAACTGGTTCCATTTTCTTGTCAAACTGCAAAATAAACAACAAAACACGGCGTGTTATGAAGATAAAAACGATGGTTTTTAAAGAAAAAGTCGTGGTAGTAAAATAAAGAAATCTTAAATTGTGCCTTTTACCTTCTTCTCAAATGCTAGGCCTGGATCATGAATTATATCTCTCATGAAACGCATCACGTAATAGCCACACTCTACATTTATTGGTTGTCGAGGAGTGCCATGTAGATTTTTCCATATGGCTGATTTAAGTGATGATTGTTTGCCTATGTGAGAGTTGTACATTTTGATTGAACTGTTTCAAAAAAACAAAAAAGTGTTATGAAAAAATTAAAATCAAAATAAAAAAATATTAAAAAAGCGACGTGGTAAATCAGTGAAGACGATGGTTTTTTCAAAAAAAGTGACGTTCTATTTAATTTCAAAGGGCGGTAAGTAAAAACCATCGTTATGTAGAATTCTAACGTCGTATAACCAAAAGTTGTTTGTAAATGAAAGTTGAACAGAAAAATTAAAACATCCTTAAATGAAAAACACAAATGATGTAGTATTTCAATGAAAATGACGGTTTACAGAAAATACTGATGTAGTATATGATTTTAAACGTCGGTAAGAAATTACCGTTGTTTTGTTGTCATTATAACATCAGTATTATAAAAAACCGTCGTATAAATCAAAATGCACAAATAAAAAAAATATGAGAAAATGAACTTACATATTCACTATATTTCTTATGTCCTCGTCAACAGAGCGGTTTGGCATTGAATCCATGTAATAGACAGTCTGGTCTCACAATTATTAACACCCAATGACTCCTACACATAATGATCCGTATATGTTAAATACTACAAAGATAAATATTACAAGGAAAATAGGTTAAATAGTTAAGGGGATTAACCCTAGATTATAAGGCACCAAGTAAAACAGATCACCATTTGCATTTTTCAGGTGCTCTGAGAGATGTTTTGTACTGTAAGATAACGTTCCAGATTGAGAACTGACTTCTTGGGTCGATGAGGCCAACAAGGTTTACCATATTTGCCATTTTTAAATAATCAAATAGGTACCTAAATATATGAAATTCAATTAAATGAGATTTTAATTTAAAGATTTCTAGAATTACCTCATGTATACTGCAATAACTATGGATCCGATCTCAATCATGGAAGCAAACTGTAAAATATCTTCACATAAGAGATAGGTATCATGGTTAGTGCCAAACACTTCCTTTGGAATGTGAACTCTCATGGTCTCGTTAATAGGCTTCAATTGGGTCTGGACAAATTGGCATAGGGCTAACAGAGGTGGTGGCATGTCTAGCTTTGAGAGATCCTATTACAAGAAATAAATAAAGAAATATAAGTTAGTTTGTACATCAAGAAAAATAAATCACTCTAACAAACCAACAAAACCGACGTGATATATAATTTACACGACGGTTTCGAGAACATACTGACAGAGTAAAATTTATAGACAACGGTAAATACACAACCGTCGTTGTGTAACAGTTCTAATGTCGCTACAGAATAGAAAGGTCGTCTAATGAAATAGATGACGGTTTATAAAAGAAAAACTGACATAGTAAAATAATTAGATGACGGTTAAAAGCAAGGTCTATTTAAAATTTAAAAATCAGAAAATATCAAATGTCAGATTTTACCGTTTCATCTTGCCGTTTTTCAGCAGCATCCACATCATTTGTGGGATTTTCTTCCTCCAAAACAAGGGCTCTCACATTAGAGCAGCTTACTTTGTTAGACATTGAATTTTTTGGGCTTTGCTCTTGAGGCAATAAAGGAATTAGAGTAATTGGAGTTTTCTCGAGCAAGTTGGGATCAAAGTTCGAAATTAGTTGAATAAATTATTTCAACAAAATTCCCTCTCTGCTCTGACTGCCTCCAAAACCGTTTCCTTTGCCCTAGCCTCTATCCTTCTGGTTTCTTCTCTCACTGCCTCCATAACACTTTCCTTCAATTTGTCAGTAAATTTTACCTATGATGTCTTGGCAAATTGAAGAATTGAGTTGGGGAAACCCCAACTCCAACACCTCTGACTCTCCCATCGTGCTCAGAGTTTCCCCAAGCCAAGGTCAAAATATCGTTGCTCCCAGAGACAGTTAGAGTGCCCTCGAGACTTGTTTTTATAAATCATCCTAAAAGAGAGAGAGAGAGAGAGAGAGAGAGAGAGAGAGAGAGAGAAAGTGAGTGAACAGATAGTAAAACATATAAAATACACAACTAAAAAAAAAATAAAATTAACCGACGTGGTAAATCAGTGACGATGACGGTTTACTTAAAAAAATGACGCAATAAATAATTTAACACGTCAGTAACAAAATGTCGTCGTTGTGTATGCATTCTAACATCGGTGCATGAAAAAACCATCATATATTTGACATCCAGAGAAAAAAAATCTTAACCAAAATAATCATGGTTTTCAAAAAGTGTACAAACCAATTGCACAGAGAGAGAGAGAGAGAGAGAGAGAGAGAGAGAGAGAGAGAGAGAGAGAGAGAGAGTGTGTGTGTGTGTGTGTGCGCGTGTGAATATGAAGAACGTTTAAAACTTTAATTTAAAACGTCTAACACAGAAATATAAACTGTCGTGGTAATTTATACAGACGTCGGTTTCAGAAAAATACCATCGTCATATAGTTCTATAAACGGCGGTAAACACAAACTGTCGTGGTATTTTATGTCTAACAACGGTTACTAAAACTACGGACGTCTGAATGAATATGAAGAAAGTTCAAAACTTTAATTTAAAACGTTAATTCAGAAACATAAACCGTCATAGTAATTCAATACAGACATAGGTTTTAAAACAATTATGATGTTATATCTATTTTAAACGGCGGTAAATAATTACAACCGTGGTGTTTCATATCTAACGACGGTTACTAAAACGAACGATGTATAAATGATAAAATAAAACCTCTGTTTTACAAGTTTAGAACAGGGTCAGTGAGACTTACGATTAATTTGCCTTCTCTGCAACCTTTGGATCAGGGATGTTTCCCTATTTATCTTCTCTTGCCTTCTTCCATAGTAGAGATCAATCGATTTCTTCCAATTGATCATCCAAACCAGCATACCCTTTTTGAGACAACCTATGGTTGTACTCGCATTTCTCCCTTCTCTGTGACTGCTTAGAATGCATAGCCTCAAAATATGGGGATAATCTTGAAGCTACAAAGGCATCCCATTGCAATTTCTTTATGAAGTTATAAAGCTGATGGGGTTCTTTTAACTTCTCCTTCTCATTTGCGAATGGAAGGATAAACTACCTAGTTAAGGTAGACTTGAAATCCTTCCATTTTTTGGCTGCAAACAACAACACCATCTTCTTGCCCCCTTCCCCAACAACATAAGCCATTTAAATAGCTTCCCAAATATGCTCCTTCAGGTCCTTGGGAAATTGAGTCCATTTCTTGTCCATAAGAGGACTCTGGTGTGTGCCAAAACACCAATGTAACTCTGCATCTCAATAGTAGCATTGCCATGTGGTCTGCCACTTTTACTGTACTCAACCATAGGCTTAATCGTCTAGATTTTCACCTTCACAACACGGCTAATTGTGTTGATACCGCGAGTCAATTTTGTCTCCTCATCAAATGTCGCAGAGCTTGGGTCTTTCTTGGAGGTTGAAGTAAATCTCATCTTCTTTGTGGGATTGCTTTGAACAGATTTGGCTTCACTCATTTGTGCCTTTGAAACTGCAATGTCCATGCTCTGACCTTTTGACACTTAAGCCTCCTTACTTTGCGATTTCGAAACCATTTTTAGAGACAAATACAAACTGCAAGAAAAACAATGATGGTTAGGTAAACAAAATGTTGTAATATGAAAGTTTAACGTCGGCAAAAAAAAAAAACTGTTGTGCTAATCTATAGAAACGTGGATGTGCAAACATGTCGTGGTAAGACATTTAAAACAACACTAATTGTATAAACTGTCATCTCATTATAAGTTCATACATAAAAAAACCACCTATATTTCTCTCTCCCACGTTTGTTTCAAATCAGACGAAGGTTTTATCTTTAAAACATCGTTTTTATTAACACACCATGTCGGTTATTAAGAACAGCCGTGCTATTGAAATAGCACGAATTTAAAAACCGTCGTGGTGTGTTAATAAAAACGTCAAACACAAGACAAACCCGTTGTCCTCACAAGACCTGAGAGTGGGACTAGTGAAAGATTTCGTCATTTTCAAACATGAGTTCATTTCAAACCTCAGTGGGACTCATTCTTTAAAACAAAACTTCAAATGATATTGAAAAAAGAAAAAGAAAAAAAGAGTGAAAAAGTACCTTTGGCTTGCAAAGAAAGTTTTCTTTGGAATTAAACTTTGGAGTTTTGGAGACGAATACGAGGAAGATGAAGAGAATCAGGCACACAACGTTTGGGAAATTAGAGGGAACTGAAAGAAAACTGAAAATTTTAGAGAGAACATAAAAGTTTAGGTCAGGTAACGAAAAAGTTTATATATTGTCCCAAAGATCCATACGACGACGGTTCTGACAAAAACCGCCCTAGGATGTTCTTACCATGTCATTAAAACAATAGAAACCAACATGGTTAGTAATAAAGCCAATTGACTTATGGTATTCCGAAAACGACATGGTTAGTTGGGCACTACATGTCAAAAGTTTAATTTTGAAACAGTTATATTATAAGTTACCACGTTATCGTGTTATGAATAACCGACGTTGTTTGTATTAACGTCGATGAGTTTAGTTTATCGATCGACGTGGTTATTATATTTATACTACCACACTGTTGTTACGTACCGATGTGGATTACTTTAGTTAGACGTCGGTAAGTGTAATCTAACTGACGTGGATGTTGAAGATTATTTTTATAAATACGGTTTTTTTCACACTTTCTTTCATTTTCAGTTTTCAATTAGGGTTTCAACTTCCTCTTGCCGTTTGCGCTGTCTCACCTCTTTGGAGGCAATAGTTTGGATGTTGATGTGTGTGCGTTTGTGTATCTGAAAGACACAAACACATATACATCATCAACTTCTAAAACATTGTCTTTCTGAATGCAAATCTTTTAGATGTTGATGTGTGGCTGCCGTTGTCAGATTTTAGAGGCAAATTTTTTGGATTTTGATGTGTATGTGCCTTTGTGTATCTCAAAGACACAAATACACATACATCATCAACGTCTAAAATATTGTCTTTCTCTCACATTTGGTAAGATTTCATTCTAATGTTCCTGTTATTACAATTTTGATCATGTCATTCTGTTGATCTAATGTCGTAGGCTACAAAAAACCCAGAAATAAATCTTAAAAATAAAGAAAAATTAAGACGTCGATTTATAGATAAGGTCTCATGTATAAATTAAATAAATACGACGGTATTTTTGAGTTCACAACGTGGTAAAGAAATATTATACGTCGTTAATTAAACAAAGCGACGTGGTTAGTACAACTTACTCGGACAGTAGTGACAGGACCCGACCCAATTTCCACTTTGGAATTCAAGCCAAGTCCTATGCGTGTCCGACACCTGGCGAATGTCGGGCACAAATGACCCTTTTAACCTTCTCATTTCAAAAGCTGTTTAAAATTTCCCTTAGACTTCTGCCGAAAATTCGGCAGAGTCTCCCCTGTATGTTGACCAAACCCAAATTTTTCCACCTGTCAAACAATCAAATAAAACTACACCAACTGCCAGAATAGAATAACCAAGTATTTACCAGCTTCAGTTTTCCACTAAAACTAGATATCATAGCATTTTCTAAAGTTCACAGAGTTCCAAGAATTTTTCCACAAAACTCTACCTTACTTGGTGGCGCGGAAGCTATGAATGGCCCAGTGGTGGATCCTGCGCACTTCTACGGCCTGGGGGCAGAAAACAGGTTGAAAATGTGAGTGGACCAAACATAAGATTCTTGAAAACAGTTTAAAATCATAATAAACCCCATAGTAAAAATCACTTGAAAAGTAAAGCTAAAGTTCACCTGTGTTTAGTATAAGGTATTCATCTGAATATATATATATATATAATCGTATGTATATAGATTCGTAAAACTGAGCAATTATATAAAGATATAAAATGCGCGAATATCAAAGAAACTGGTTTGAAATAGCTGAAAATCATAACTGAATAAAAGAGCTTAAAATCCTTTGAAACTACCACCTAATTGTACCCCTGTCATATCCGTCAATTCCCCTGGCAGGTCTCGGGTATCACGCAATCTACTCGAGCCGCAAACTGGCGAAATCAGGGGACTATGGTCAGCCTGATCCGCCGGCAGGTCCCGATGACACCAAGTCGACTCGAGCCGCTCTGGCAAGATACAGGGGACCGCAGTCAGCTGATCCGCAATCCTGGCAGGTCTCGGGGACACAGAGTCAGCCGAGCCGCAAATCCTGGCACTCACGGTCCGAGCGTCCCCGAAACTCGTGAGACGAAGTCAAGTGCACTGACGTAAACTGAAATCAGACTAGATGTCCGTAGACATCGGTCCGACTGTGGGTAATCACCATAAATAAATGGGTACATGGTGGTCTAACTAGAAAATCTGATAATTCTCTGAAATCTGATAAATTAACTGTAGTCTCAATGCTACTGCTATTTTGTTATATAAAGCTCAAGGTCTGCTGCTAATATAACCTCAATAATATATGTAACTCAAAGTATTTAACAGTATAAAACATGCTCAAGACTTGCAAGAATACTTATTCAAGATCAAATAATGAAATTCGCTTATATATAAACTTATTTATAAAAAACTTATTTATATAAAATCAATATAAAACCATTTACGTAAACTCATTTATATAATCATCTATATAACTTATTTATATAATTTATGAAAGAAAGACCACTCACTGATGGTCCGAGCTAGTTGGACCATTCGAAGGTCCCTGCTGCGGGTCGACTGGACCTCTGGTGCCTGATTATCCATGAATAATAAATCAATAAACTGCTGAATAAAAAGAACTTGAATTAAACACCCTGGCCCCGGCTCCTTGAAATACGTGCACTCGTTTCAAGTTACTCCTATGCCCACATTAGCCTTTCAGACACTTAGATCAGTTTTAGAAGACCCGATGCTTAACTAAGCGATAAACCACCAGACCAGCCGATCCGGGACCCCGTGGGTCCACAGTCTCCGATGGCCAATCTGGGCTTCTCTGAAGGTTCCTCACAGAGGAGGAACCATGTCCCGCGAATTTGGTCCGAAACGGACGGTCGGATTGGCCAAAATCGCGTTATCGCTTAAAATCCAAACCCTAGCCCCAGGGTTAGCGATTTCGGAGTATCCAGGACTCCGATTCACAATTCGTCGAATCCTACACGATCCTGGAATCATGTAGTACGACATATCCAAAATTCAGTGCGATCCGACGATTAGATGACACTGCACCCAAGGATTGCGCGATATGGAAAATCCGTTCGGGGCTCAAACGGACTCCAAATCGAGATCCGCAAAATCCTACGCGCTCGTGACGACACGAGGATCACAAAACTGCACAGAATTACTTCACCACCCTCGCCTACCCGCTGCCTCACGCGCGGGAAGATTTGGGTGTCCTAAGCGATTTCGGGTGGTCGAAAAATCTCGGAACCAAGACTCTAAACTCCTGTCCTAGGTAAAACACCCCATTTGGAGTCACTTTTGTTCTTGGACATGCCCCAAAAAGTGACCAGAAACAGTAGATCACGGCGGCCGAAGTTTCGGCCAAATTTCAAGTCGAAAATTGATCGTTTTGGAGCTAAAATCGATCGAAACCCATACACCATCAGCTAGAACACGAAAAATAGCTGAGAAACCATACCTTACTCGATCGATTTGGTGGAGAATTGAAGGAGAAAAATGAGCTGGAAGTTTGAACTGGAAATCCGGCAAAAATGGCATTTTTCGGCGAGGTCCGGCCACGGCAAGGGCGGCGGCTGGTCAAGAAATGACGGCGGTCGAGTGGTGGTTCGTTTGGTACCAACGGCGGAGATCAGCTCCAAGTGTGGCGGCCGTGGCGTCGTGAAAAGCATGCGGAGGTCGGGCTGTCGGGGGAAATCGGGAGGAGAAAGGGAGAGGAGAGAGAAATGAGGAGAGAGAAGGGGAGGAAGAGATAAAATCTGACTTTTTGATCAAATTACCATTTTGCCCTTCGTGGTATTTTGACCATATTTTCTTCGTTACAATTTCGATTCGGGTCTACTCCATGTCTACGGACTCATTTCGCCGTGCTCTACGCAACGGCGTCAGCGGAATTGCCAAATTCTTTTCCGATCAAAAATTCAATTTTTTCCCTATTAAAATATATGAGGGCAAACTTGTCGTTTTGCTTGAAGATATTAATCCTTCTTTTTAGATATTTTATTTCTTTTTTTGATATTTTATTTTGGGTTATTACAATCTACCCCCCTTATAAAATTTCGTCCTCGAAATTTACATCCCTGTCATTCAAGGAGGAGAGAAGAACTGCTCCTGTATTTGCTACTCGGGTTACTATACTGCAGATATCACTGAAAGCTAAACACTTCCTATTCCAATCCGAACTGCTTATTTCCCACACCTTCTATAATCTCATTGGGTCCGATACAGCTTGGATTTGGCTCCCTTGCTTCCTTAAATCTCACTACACCTTCCTCAGGTGATAAATATCGAAGAATACCCAACTGAAGATCCTTCTTCTAGTATCTGCATAACTCTTTGTCAAATCCTGGGTTACTTGAGTCTTTTTCTGCTTAATCCAAACTTTCAGATTTCAATAAACCTTGCTTAACATTCCAACTTCATACTTGGGTGGTCCATACTATGCCTCGTATAAGGCATCTACTGGAAACATCTTAATTATAGATATTAGTGGCGATTTGAGATTTGTATGCCAAGGAAGTTTAGTTTATTTGACAATTGTCATTTGAGGTATACCCCTTCTCAAAGTAGTAACTTTTTACCTCAATTACTCCAAAACTGCAGTATACAACGCCCCAACACTCTTTTAAAGTTTGAGTTATTCTCTTAAACTGATCATCGGTCTGGGGGTGCATTGTAGTATTTAACTGAAATCAAGTCCCATAAACTTCTTTTAGCTGAGTCCAGCCGGAAGGTAACCTGGGTTTCTTGATCTAAACTATAGGGACTGCTATTCGATAACGTCGCAAAATCTTATCTGTGAAAATCCCTTCCAATTTGTTTCAGACTATACTTGGTTCTCACCTGCAGAACATACACAGACTTGCTGAATCGATCCTTAATTTCCTACACTCCACCGTGATTTTTCTATGTTCAAGGAGGCTGAACACAAAATCCATCGTAAGTTGCTCCCGCTTCCCTTCAGAAATCGGGAGTGGTTGCAAGAACCTTGTTGATTCCTGTCATGGAGTTATTCCTTGCTGACAAATTCTACTGTTCCTTTCATCATAAGAAGCTCCTGGTAAGATCTCCATTTTGAACCTTTGCTCTTCGTGTCATGTAATTCAACCTTTTACTCGTAAAAATTACATCAAGATCCTGGAATTAACCTGCAAATATTCGAGTTCTTTAGCACTGATTTTCCTTGACAAGTAATTAACAGTGCTTCCTGATTATTCGTATTTAACTCAACTTTTGTCCTACTGTCGCTGATAATCTATCTTCTTCGGAGAAAAGCTACTGCTCCTAATGATTTCATACTGAGTATCTTTATAACCATATTAACTTGTCTTGGATGAGTTTTAGTGCTGTAGTCCTACTACTTTGTTAGCTTTGACCACTTTCTTTGCCTCACTTTTTCTTCCTCCTGTTTAAAGAAATATTATAATCCTTAGTGATCTGTAGAGATCTGGCATATGTTCTTAAGAAAATAAACGGCCACCAACTTTGCTAAGCCAGAATTACTGTGGCCCATTCCCAATCATGAATAGAATACTTCGATTTATTCTTCTTCTGCTGTTGGGATGCATAAGCACCCATTCTACCATACTATATCAGCATAAACCTCAATTCTTATGGCAAACAACACTGTAGCATACCAAGTTTCCACTAACCTCCTGCAGTACTGAAATAGAAGTAATAATTGGCCTGTTCTTAAGTTTAAGGTCATCTTCATCACACTGGTCTGACCACACCAATTTAATTTCTTTCTTTGCTAAAAAGATAAACGGTGTTGCCATGGTGGATAATCCTTCCACAGGGTGACAGTAAAAATCGACTTACCTAGAAAACTCTGTACCTCAGTAGCACCGATTGGCCGTAATTAAATTTACTACTGCTTCGATCCTTGAGAATTAACAAAATACTTGTAATCGAAATCATGTGTCCCAAGTGGTTTCACCCTGTCATCCTACATTTAACTACTTCATATGTGCCTACTGTCTCTTTGAATACGCCCAAAATGTCATCTAAGCACACAGTCATGAAGCGATCTCACTAATACCAAAACTCTCTGTTTAAGGGGGGGTTCTAAAATGCAACTGGCACATCCTTTAATTCTTCATATCATGACCAGGAACTCAGAGTCCTCATACCTCATTAAACACGCTGTTTTAGGTACATACTCCTTTCTAACTCGTTACTGGAGCTACCCAAGCCTCAAATCACTTTTTAAAAAATTTCCTTGGTACTCTTTAGCTTATTTAACAAATTCCCTTACTGTGAAACTATGGACATCTATTTCCATACTATAATCTTATCTAACTACCCTGAGTCCATGCATATCTTCATGATGACATCTCCTTTCCTTAAATAACACTAGAACACTTCAATGAGGAAAGCACTAAGCTGAATGACCCTCTTCGCTATCAATTCTGGCAATTTAGTCTTTAACTCCTTCAACTTACTGGTGTCGTTTGTACTTTACCCGAGAAATAGGCTTTATTCCTGGAGCGAGCTCCAGAATAAATGATCTCCAGTCAACCATGCCGAAGGGGAATTCAATCTGTAACTACAGTAAATAATGCTCATGCTTCCTACTGAGACATGTTATACTGTCGATCTGCGGGCCTAAAACTGTCACCACATCCCCTTGGCTGACTGCTTCCTCAACTAGTCACACTGATCTGGGCCCACCACTAAACAGAGCCTCTATAGACTGTGGTTTTTCCTGTAAGTTACCTTGCATACTTGTTTTACTGCAGAAATGATCTTTTTATATTAAGGGAACAGCGGAAACCCTTTTGAAAAGATTTAAACTGTCCGTAACAATATCCTCCAGTAGTACTCCACTGGCGGGGCCCGGAACGGTATCTACCACACCTGGCACATTAGGGAAACTTTTCCTATTAGCGTCTGGCAACATCTGTCTTTCAATACTTTTGGCTACACTGGCCCCAGAACGATTTCCAATACTACTATTCTGGCTGGTACCTCTACTGGAACTAAATTCAGGTCGGCAGCCTCCATATCTGCGGCCATTCGATGATCGGAAACTGTAATCACTACTATAGTTACCTCTTTTAAATTCCTCCTGATTAAGTATTACTTATACCCAAATACTGTGCACAGAGTGCACTCCATGGTCTGTCCATTATCTGGCTGGGGCAGACATCACCACGGCACCAAAGTTAACCAATCATTAACTGATCACAATACCTTGGGTGTAGGCTTTTAACCTTATCGCAACCAGGTGCTACCTCTTACTTTTCAATCTCTATTAATAGAAGACAATACATGAAACCTTTTTCTCGTATTCGGGTCCAATCATTATTTCCTAACCAGCTGCAAAAACTCCTGTATTCACATATTCCGTAGACTTGTGGATAGTACTTACTATCAAATGGGGCTTTCAAGTACTTGTCACGTACTAGTCAAAGGATCCTAGTATCACTTCTTAACCGAGATCCACTCTATTCCTTTCAATTCAATCCTCCTTTACTACTGGGTGCCACCATTATCCAAATTTATAGCTCTCAATCCTTTTGACTTGATCCACCCATCTCATGGATGGATCTCTGGCTGACTAAAGCCTGAGTTAACAACTCCAAGGTCTACTGGACGTTTGGATCTTCCTGCCTACTTGGTACAGTAGGTACGGCTCTTGACGAGCCTCTAACAAAGGATTACTCTACTGGTTTCGATACCAGTGCAATTCCTGTCCGACTTGGGAATCTCATCCCCTTACGTCGAGATAACTGTCTAATTTCCCTACGGACACCACCACCATTTGGGCCCAACTTGAAAAGAAAACGAAGATGCACAGAGTGCGAAGTCTACAGGAAGTAAAACCTATGCTCTGATACCAAATTGACAGGACCCGACCCAATTTCCACTTTGAAATTCGAGCCAAGTCCTATGCGTGTCACACCTGGCGAATGTCGGGCACAAATGACCCTTTTACCCTTCTCATTTCAAAAGCTGTTTAAAATTTCCCTTAGACTTCTGCTGAAAATTCGGCAGAGTCTCCCCTGTATGTTGACCAAACCCAAATTTTTTCACCTGTCAAACAATCAAATAAAACTACACCAACTGCCAGAATAGAATAACCAAGCATTTACCAGCTTCAGTTTTCCATTAAAACTAGATATCAGAGCATTTTCTAAAGTTCACAGAGTTCCAAGAACTTTTCCACAAAACTCTACCTTACTTGGTGGCGCGGAAGCTATGAATGGCCCGGTGGTGGATCCTGCTCACTTCTACAGCCTGGGGGCGGAAATCAGGTTGAAGTTGTGAGCGGACCAAACATAAGATTCTTGAAAACAGTTTAAAATTATAATAACCCCCATAGTAAAAATCACTTGAAAAGTAAAGCTAAAGTTCACCTGTGTTTAGTATAAGGTATTCATCTGAATATATATATAATCGTATGTATATAGATTCGTAAAACTGAGCAATTATATAAAGATATAAAACGCGCAAATATCAAAGAAACTGGTTTGAAATAGCTGAAAATCATAACTGAATAAAAGAGCTTAAAATCCTTTGAAACTACCACCTAATTGTACCCCTGTCATATCCGTCAATTCCCCTGGCAAGTCTCGGGCGTCACGCAGTCTACCCGAGCTGCAAACTGGCGAAATCAGGGGACTATGGTCAGCCTAATCCGCCGGCAGGTCCCGATGACACCAAGTCGACTCGAGCCGCTCTGGCAAGATACAGGGGACCGCAGTCAGCCTGATCCGCAATCCTGGCAGGTCTCGGGGACACAGAGTCAGCCAAGCCGCAATCTTGGCAGGCCTCGGGACACCAAGTCTGCTGAGCCGCAAATCCTGACACTTACGGTCCGAGAGTCCCCGAAACTCGTGAGGCGAAGTCAAGTGCACTGACTTAAACTGAAATCAGACTAGATCTCCGTAGACATC
Source organism: Prunus dulcis (assembly GCF_902201215.1). Taxonomy (NCBI): domain Eukaryota; kingdom Viridiplantae; phylum Streptophyta; class Magnoliopsida; order Rosales; family Rosaceae; genus Prunus; species Prunus dulcis. The sequence continues at coordinate 4,816,663 of NC_047656.1, read as the reverse complement.
GGTCCGACTGTGGGTAATCACCATAAATAAATGGGTACATGGTGGTCTAACTAGAAAATCTGATAATTCTCTGAAATCTGATAAATTAACTGTAGTCTCAATGCTGCTGCTATTTTGTTATATAAAGCTCAAGGTTTGCTGCTAATATAACCTCAATAATATATGTAACTCAAAGTATTTAACAGTATAAAACATGCTCAAGACTTGCAAGAATACTTATTCAAGATCAAATAATGAAATTCGCTTATATATAAACTTATTTATAAAAAACTTATTTATATAAAATCAATATAAAACCATTTACGTAAACTCATTTATATAATCATCTATATAACTTATTTATATAATTTATGAAAGAAAGTCCACTCACTGATGGTCCGAGTTAGTTGGACCTTCGAAGGTCCCTGCTGCGGGTCGACTGGACCTCTGATGCCTGATTATCCATAAATAATAAATCAATAAACTGCTGAATAAAAAGAACTAAAATTAAACACCCTGGCCCCGGCTCCTAGAAATACGTGCACTCGTTTCAAGTTACTCCTATGCCCACATTAGCCTTTCAGACACTTAGATCAGTTTTGGAAGACCCGATACTTAACTAAGCGATAAACCACCAGATCGGTCGATCCGGGACCCCGTGGGTCCACGGTCTCCGATGGCCAATCTGGGCTTCTCTGAAGGTTTCTCACAGAGGAGGAACCATGTCCCACGAATTTGGTCCGAAACGGACGATCGGATTGGCCAAAATCGCGTTATCGCTTAAAATCCAAACCCTAGCCCCAGGGTTCGCGATTTCAGAGTATCCGGGACTCCGATTCGCAATCCGTCAAATCCTACACGATCCTGGAATCGTGTAGTACGACATATCCAAAATTCAGCACGATCCGAAGATTAGATGACACTGCACCCAAGGATCGCGAGATATGGAAAATCCGTTCGGGGCTCAAACGGACTCCGAATCGAGATCCGCGAAATCCTACGCGCTCGTGACGACACGAGGATCACAAAACTGCACAGAATTACTTCACCACCCTCGCCCACGCGCTGCCTCACGCGTGGGCATATTTGGGTGTCCTAAGCGATTTCGGGTGGTCGAAAAATATCGGAACCAAGACTCCAAACTCCTATCCTAGGTAAAACACCCCATTTGGAGTCACTTTTGTTCTTAGACATACCCCAAAAAGTGACCAGGAACAGTAGATCATGGCGGCCGAAGTTTCGGCCAAATTTCAAGTCGAAAATTTATCGTTTTAGAGCTAAAATCGATCGAAACCCATACACCCATCAGCTAGAACACGAAAAATAGCTGAGAAACCATACCTTACTTGATCGATTTGGTGGAGAATTGAAGGAGAAAAACGAGCTGGAAGTTTGAACTGGAAATCCGGCAAAATGGCGTTTTCCGGTGAGGTCCGGCCACGGCAAGGGCGGCGGCTGGTCAAGAAATGACGGCGGTCAAGTGGTGGTTCGTTTGGAACCAACGGCGGAGATCGGCTCCAAGTGTGGCAACCGTGGCGTCGTGAAAAGCATGTGGAGGTTGGGCTACTGGGCGAAATCGAGAGGAGAGAGGGAGAGGAGAGAGAAGGGGAGGAAGAGATAAAATCTGACTTTTGACCAAATTACCATTTTGCCCTTCACGGTATTTTGACCATATTTTCTTCGTTACAACTCCGATTCGGGTCTACTCCGTGTCTACGGACTCGTTTCGCCGTGCTCTACGCAACGGCATAAGCGGAATTGCCAAATTCTTTTCCGATCAAAAAGTTAATTTTTTCCCTATTAAAATATATGAGGGCAAACTTGTCTTTTTGCTAGAAGATATTAATCCTTTTTTTATAGATATTTTATTTCTTTTTTTGATATTTTGTTTTGGGTTATTACAAGTAGAGTAATAGATACCGTCATAGTACACTTTGAATAAAAAGTCACTAAATTTATTTTTACCGTCGTGGTATGTTCACTTAATATAGTGTTGTTTTGTAGTATACCGAAGTGGATTCCTTTCAAATTATACGACACAAACTAAGAAAATATGGTCGCATTTATTTAGGAGTAAAAACAACGGCTGTTGTTGAAACCCGTCGTCTTTACTTTCTACGCCGGTGGCTTCATAATTGCTATAATTGTTTTTGGGCTTAGAGTTTAACTCTAAAGAAAACTTTTCAATAAGACGACGCTTTTTTAATGTGGTGCGTCGTTTTTTAAAAAGGCCCATGGGAATTTCCATTTTTTGGGCGTTTAAGTTATTCATCCATGACGGTTTTATATTACCGTCATCTTTTCAAACACAACAACGGTTTTTGGATCTACATACAGTCGTTGTTTTCTGGTCGTCTTTTTCACTTTTTGTAGTAGTGCAGTTACACGTTTATAATTGGATGGTTGAATACAATATGACTCTTCAGTCCATGCTTTAGGGTTTAGTATTCACTACTACAACATAGTTAGACTACGACTCAAAATATACGACGTTGCACCTTAAAACCATCGTTGTGCTTTAAAATATGAAGGTTTTGTAACCATCGTGATATATCATCTTATACACTAGTAAAATGGAGTTGCGTTGGGTTGATTTTTAAAACACGGTGCTTGTCAATTAACAAGTGTTGTATTTTAAAACACGCTAAACAAAATAGGCCACTTAAGTGAATTCGCCCTTGACCTAAAATCCAGATTTACTTGTGTCTGTGAAAACCTTATCTCTCCCTCCTTGAAACCATCCTGTTTGTTAAGTTTATGTTTTTTAAAAATTTTCTTTTGGCTTCCGTTGACAATATTGTAATTACCTAAGCTCAAGTTTAGATTAAGAATAGTTTCTCTAAGTGTTCTTATCTGGCTGCTATCTTATGGAAGATCAATCATTTTGAAAAAGGTAATTTGTGCATTGGATCACATTGCATTCATTAGAATTCTTAAGATTGTGACTAGTCATCTTGTTTTCACATGACTAGTCATCCTTTGCATCAGTAGGATTTCCGGATGGATCCTAACAAAGTTTTTGTCCTATTTTACAAACTTTCTCAGTTTACATGTGTACGATTCTCACCTAGGAATTTTTGGGTAAATGCCCATTGATTCCTTATTTGGCAGCCGTCACTTTTGAGGTGAAGTTTTGAAAAGTTTCTTGCTAACTTTTTGTTATTCTTCTTCCTTAAGAGAAAACCACCATTTTCATCTATCAGTTTTCTAAATTGATTTTCAAAAACTGCTTTTGAAATATGAAATCTGCATCTAGCTAGAATAAACACTACATCTAGGTCAGATTCAAGATTGGTTCCTTAAAGAAATTGGTCATTTTTCCTTGAATCCAAATTGTTGGTTTCTATTCAAGTTTGAGCTGGCTAGCTAGTGCCATGGGATGAAAGAGCTAAAGAAGGAGTTGCCATTGCCATGAAGGACTAAGCTGCTAGCATTGCCAAGTTAGAGAAGAAGACTGCACAAAGGAGCTATAGCTTATATTCCTAAATAGATCTAGGATTTCTTGAGCTTGCTTTTGTTGCTTTGTAAGAATCTTCTTTGCTTAGTGGATTGCCTAGTCGGTTGATGACCTCTAGTTTTTCCCAATGATAAGTGACAGGACTCGACCCAAATTCCACTTTGAAATCCGAGCCGAACCCTGTGCTTGTCCGACACATGGTGAATGCTGGGCACAAATGACCAAATTGCCCTTCTAATTAGAAACCAATTTTTCTATCAGCTAGACTTCTGCCGAAAATTCAGCAGAGTCTCCCCTGTAATTTGCTCGTTTCCCAAAAGTTTCCACTTGTCAACAAACATTTATATATCCCAATCGTTCAGCATGCATTAAATTATATCCAAGCAATCAAGCATCATATCATTCTGGCCTCAAGCCTCAACAAAATCAAATAAATCATTATCCTAATAAAACTCATCTCAACTTTCAGAACATCAATAGTACATTAGAAATCTCAAACACTCCATCTCGTGGCTGCACCTCGTAACCTTAGGCTGCCTATGCACCCTTACTGAGGGATTAAGCCACACGTAGTTCTTTCCCTTTAATAATGTAATTGAATATCTTATTCATTCATCATATTGCCATGTGTTTTGCAAATCAAACTGAATTCTCATGTGTGTGTTATATTCAATCATATTCACAACTCTAAAGCAATACTTTGTAACTTCCCAGTACTCGTACAAGTCATATACTGAATATAAATATGTCATACAGTGAACACCCTCTATTTTAGTTTAAGAACATCTCAAAACTGAAATTCTCTCCACCAAGGTATACCCCTATTCCTGATCCGTGAATTCCATTAATACCGTCAACTCCATCCTCGTAGGCCTCGAAGACACCAAGTCTACTCGAGCCCCAATCCTTGTAGGCCTCGGAGATACCACTTCTATCTGAGCCGCAATCCTCGTAGGCCTCAGGGGACCGTCGGTTAGCATGAGCCTGCATTCCTCACTCCGCACAGTTTAGGGGTTCCCAAAACACATGGGGCATTATTTATAAATGACACTGTTTCAAGCAACTAAGGGGTACCCTCGTGGTGGGTTGAACAACCACATCCCAAACTTATATCAATACTTTCCCCTTTATTTCACAATTCATTTCCCGACCTTTATATCAACTTTCTGATAAATTGATTCTCAACTATATTTAGAATATATATATATCACAATCTGATAAAAACCAAGGGTCATGATTCATCATTTTTAGCTACAAGGTACATTAGCAATCTATAAATAACTATCTATATTCAATCCGTAACATGACCTAGATAACTCATTCTCTGTCATGGCTCGTTTACATGGTGATTTTAACACTTCTCAAATGATATAACTGCCTCGGAAGACTCACAGTCAACCGAGGGGTCAAACTGCCTAAACCTGGTCAACTAGCCCCGAGGGGCCCATGACCTTAGATCACAAATCTGGGAGTCCTTATAGGTTCAACACACTCTTCTGAACCTACCCTGCAGGTTTTGTCCAAATCGAACGTTTAGATTGATCACGGTCGCACGACTGGGCGAATACAATTTATCTTGCCTAGGGTTCGAGATTTTGGGGAATCCGGGACTCGATTCATGATCCGTCGAATTCTATAAGATCCTGAGATTTTATAGATCATCATATATGAAATTGACTACGATCCAACGGTTTGCACTAACTAAACCTGGGAATTGCACAATAGACGATATCCGTTTGGGGTTCAAACGTTAACCAAATTAGAATTTGAAAGTACCTATCCGCTCGTGGGGAGAAGGAGATCATTTTAGGACACAATGACCTTTTCCTATAGTGCCCACACGTCGCCACACGGGCCGGCAGCGCGTGGGTGCCCAAAGGGATAACGATCGCCGGAAAATTCTCAAAATTAAGCGCCAAGCTTCCTACCCTAGGTGTAAAACCTCATTTGTAGACACATTTGTTCTTTGACCTAGCCCAGTAAATGAGCAGTAGTGGCTGGAATCGGGATCCCAAGACCGGCCAAACTTTGGATTCAAAATCAACTCACCTACGCTAGAAATTTCTCAAATCCTACGCCACCATCAGCTAGAGCATGAAAAATAGGTGGAAATCCATACCTTGATTACACGAAATGGATGCCGGAGGAGAGAAATCAAGCGGTGAGAAAATCCTGTCAAAACCGGCTCGATTTTGGCAGATTTCGACGACAAGAGCAACGATGCCGGCAGGAAATGGGCTGAGGTATGACGGCGTGGCTTGTCGGATCAGTTTGACTCCGGTGTCTTGGCCTCTAGTTGCCGGAGGTGGTGGCTATGCTGCAAGGAGGGCGGCACTGTGCAGACGGGGGGGAGGGGAAAGGCTCGCGGGTGAGAGAAAAGAGAGAGAGAGAGAGAGAGAGAGAGAGAGAGAGAGAGAGATTCTGGTTTTAAAAACCAGTTTGGCAAAATTACAATTCCTTCCAGAATAAAAAGTGAACTTTTAAACCATTAAAATATTGTGGGGTAAAATTATCTTTTACTTGAATAAATTAATAATTCAATATTAATTTAGGATCAAGTTTTTACAATAGGTCTCTGGGTGAAAAATTTCTGGTTGGCAGCTTCATTATTTTTTGGGTTTGTGTTCTTGATAGTTGACTAGGCATCGCGTAATGTTCATACATTTTTGGGTTTGTGTTCTTGCGGTTGACTGGTTATCATTATTTGCTATTCGCTGTTTACTTGATTATGATGTTTTTACATACTTTCACCATAGTTGTTGCAAGCACAGGGGATGCCTAGATTGACAGGTCCTTCTGAGTGCCTAGATTGTCACTAGTAATCTTCTAGAATTCCAAAATTCTTTTCTTTTTCCACATTTTTCGAATTTTCTAGCCCCTAGTGAAAACTTTAACTTGATCATGCTTATTATCATGGAAAGAGATTGAAGTTGAAGGAATGTTTACCTCAAATTGTCCAACAGGATTAGGTTGAGTTTGAGCAGGAAACTTGTAATTGTGAACATTGTCCTTGTAGAAGTTAGTTTCGAAAGAATATTCTTAATCTCGCCAATTTCTTGTGCAGGTCTTTCGTTAGTAGCATTCTGACTTTGCATGAATTGCTTCAACACACCTTCCAAACTTTGTAATTGTGAAGATAGTCCTTGCACTATGAAGAATAAGAAGTAAAATTAGGCTCCTTTTGTGGCATATTATCATTAATATTATTTTTCCAACTTAAATTTGGATGATTTTTCCATTGTGGGATATAAGTTCCAGAAAAAGGCGATGATGAAGATTGATTTATGTAGTATGCGTGTTCATGCAACATTTCTCTAAAAACTGGGAGTGTTGGACACTTTTTTGTTGCATGTCCCATGACCTCGCAAACTTCATAAATATTAAAATTTTCTTAATTTGCAACTGAATTGATTTCACGTAACAATTTAGAGTTCAAAGCTTCAACTTCCCTAACCATTTTCGCTATTTGAGCTTTAAGACCATCTTCCTCTTTAAGCTGATAAATATCACTAGAAGCGTTGGTAGAAACTTTGGGTTTTTGGATAATGATGTCAGAACTGTTGGAAGTTGTCCAAATTTGAGATTTTTTTTGTGATTTCATTAAAGAAATCAAAAGCATCATCACGATCCTTATTCATGAAATTTCCATTGCACATCATTTCAATAAATTGTCTATCTTTAGGCAGTAATCCATCATAAAAATGACTTACAGTTCTCCATCTTTCAAAACCGTGATGTGGACATGACATTACTAAATCTTTATACCTTTCCCAAGCTTGAGGCAAAGACTCGATTTCATTTTGGGCAAATGTGGTCATTTGTCTTTTTAAAGAATTTGTCTTTTGAATTGAAAAAAACTTTTTGAAAAACTGAGTTTGCATTTCAAGCCGTGTTCCAATTGTTCGTGGTCCTAATGAATAAAGCCAAGTTTTAGCCTTATCTTTTAGTGAGAAAGGAAAAAGTTTAAGTAAAATTGTATTTCGCCTACATCCTTGAGTTGAAAAAGTACCACAAACTTCTTCAAATTCTCTAACATGTGAAGTATTCTCGCCTGTCAAGCAGGTGACCCGGGTTCGGTCCCAGGCAACAACTCCAATTGATTGTACCACTTTGCAAAATCCAAGCAAAGGTGTTGTATAGCAGTGCAGCTCGAAAGTTCGAGTGTCGTATCCACAGAGAGCGGTGTAAAGAAAATAACAGAGTTAAGACAAAACAATTAAGATTGAGAAGTAGATTTATGCAATATTTGATTTAAAGAAAATTTAATTGATTAAAACACTAAGGCATTGGGGTTCCACTTTTAACCTAAGCATGCAACTCTTATTAATTTGATCCACAAAATATTTTCCATTGTAGTTGTTCAAAATAATTAAAGCTCTTTTTAATTTCCTTTAGAAGTATTCTAAGCATAACTTGTACCATTGGCAACAAACTATCAAAAAATAATCTTCATCAAAATTCTATTAATCTTTAGTAATTCTCTTCTCTTTTAAAAGCATGAAAGATTTTACTACACAATGGGAAAAACATGATTGAACCCATGAAATAGAATATCAAACATTCATCAATTAATTAAAAAGAAAAACTAAAAATTCCTTTTGAACAAAACTACAAATTCACATTAAAGCTTAAGTTTGGATCAAACGAATAAAAATTACACACTCATATTAAAAGCTTTCTCCCTAGCCTTAGCGAGGGAGTTAGTTTCCCATAAAATAAAACTAAAGAAAATAAAATTAGAAGAATTGGAGGAAGGAGAGAGAGCTCAAGAGAAGATTGTGAGCTTGGTGTGTGTTTTGAAGCTTGAAGACTTCTCTATTTATAGGGCTAAGAAGGAGAAACATCATGATAGATTCCAATACCATCATTCCTATTTTAATGCAATACCTAACTCCCACTTCATCTTGCCTATGTTAGTATGGTTGGAATCAATTCAATTGTTGAATTGTTTTCTCTTTTTCTTCCTTTCCTTGTGGCTTTCATCCTCTTTTTTGATAATATGCATTGAATTTGAGCTTCTTTGGAGTGGATGACACCTTACAAGCATGTGAATTCAATTTCTTCTTGTTTGCTTCCATCCCATACTTCTTTTCCTTTCTTCTTTTGGCATGGGTGTGGCACTTCATGCATTCTTTTCAATTCTTTTCTTCTTGTGCTAGTTGCAATTCTTCCTTCATCATCATTGCTTCATGGATATGCTGAAGTTCTTTAACTGGACACTAGCATATTATCTTTGGGTGGCACACTTCTTAGCATGCAAATTGAGTTGGTTTTCACAACACACAAGCCTACATAGGAAGTCATTGATCAAAGTTAATAAAATGACATTAACCCAATTTGACCAAATAAAAATATAAGTGCATAAGATTTATTTAATTACTTATTATAATTGCTTTGTAGGATAAATATTAAGGAAAATAAACATGTATTATTGTAATATTATCAATACTCCAACCCAAACCTTTTCTGCACATTCTCTCTATCAGCTTGCACCATTTATTTTGATTAAGAAATTATAAATATGGCAGCAGGTTGTGAGTACCGATATAGATACAAATCTTTGTATTATTATTTGTATGTATAAAGCTGTAAAAGAATCAGACCACCCAAAAAAAAGTTGCCAAAAAAATCATGCATAACTTTCTTTCTGTTGTTTTTTTATTTTTGAAAAAATTGTTTACCAGCTATGATTGTGGACAGTTAGCAGCTAGCTTAAAATTGCTTGGAATGGAAGTAGATTTCATCACCTACAATTGTAACCATGGGTGGAATTTATTTTAATTGAATTAGTTTTGTGAAATAGTTGCGGATGTACCTCTTCGTTGTCTCTACGGAGCAGATCTCTTCGTTATATATTTATACTGCTGCCAGCCATTGTCGTGGAATAATAGCCTTACATTAGGCAGGTACCAAGACATATGCCTTGTTTTTTAGCAGGTATTAATTTCCACATCATATTCAACATATTAATTACACTAGATGTTTGCTCCCAAAATTTCTTGGTGTCCAAGTTACAGACAAACTCTGCATCAGTATCATTTTTAAAGTCATTTTTAACCATCATCATAATAACTAGGGAGGGATATATAATTGGTACCTCATTTTCCATCATAGTTAACAGACTTTTGGACGAATTGACAGCATAGGACAAAGTGGATCACCAAACTACGGTCAAATGGGGTAAGTGGGTCACTTTAAAAGTTGGGAAATTTCCACATCGTATTCAACATATTAATTACACTAGATGTTTGCTCCCAAAATTTCTTGGTGACCAAGTCACAAAGGCCTGACTTGACGAATGGGTTTCTCTTGATTTCATAAAATGCTTAATGGAGGATCTGTTAAAGATTGTTAAAGATATGAACATGCTCTGATATGTGTGGGTCTTTTTTTTCCCGTTTCGTACCCAACATTTATCATGAAGGATTGGATTCTTTTCTGTTTTATTTATCATTTTTAAGTTTAGACCCTGCTATCATTCCTCTGACTAGGATTCGTTTATAGATTGTCAAAATAGTCAGCCAAAAAGAAAGAGCACCAAAAGTAATGGCGACCAAGATATGCATAGTGATTCAATCTTTTCATCGCCCAAGCCTTTTGTGGGGGATTCCACCTTCCACACGGAGGATTGCATTGCCTGAAGCACGAGTCTTGTATATATCACAATTAACACACCAATAAAAGAAGGAATTGGTAAGGAATCATTCGGCACCCCTGACTGCCGAGAGCAAGGCCAGACCTCAAAGCATCCTTCGGACATGTGGAACACCCACAATGGGTGTCTACAGTCCCACATCGAAACTCTACACAACATGCACACCTTCCGAGACTTATAAAAGGAGCATAAGTCCGAAAATTGAGGTAACAGGAACTTTCGGCATACTTAGCCATTACCCTAGGCCTTACGAGCATTCTTATTTGTGCAAATCAGCTGCTCCACCAAGGCCCAGGACATTCCAAAGGCAAATACATCACTAAGTTGGGCCCAAAAGTGCCAAACCATTTTTGAACATCAACAGTTTGGTGTCATCTGTGGGAAACGACAATAATCAACCCATCGTCTCTATCGCATGGGGACTGCATCAGTACCTGTATTCCTAAAACAAGAAGGGTTGTCGTTTGGAAAGCAAGGGGGAGCTAGCCCAGAGCTGCCCCCATGCATCCCATTCGGTAATTCCCCCGTTATCCAAACCATTGCTGAAGCTAAGCTCTTATCTCACATCACAGCTCTTCGGCAAGACATGGCGAGATTATAGCAACACAACAACATATTTTCGTCCAAGGTGGATGAAATACAGCAATAGCTCAATCAGCAGCAGACACAGAACATCTAGAATAACCAATCTTCCCAGAGTCTGCAGGCTCCTAGTGGGTAGAAGAAGGGAAAAAACTGGACTAAGGTAGCATCCACACCTTCCAAACATCTAGTCGTCCCCGCTACAAAAAAAAAAAAAAAAAAGGCCCCATGTGCCGCAGAAGGTCTACTCCGATTATCGCCACCGTATACTAGACTGACATGAAGAAAGGAACAGATCACAGATCAGGATTAAGGCACGACTCAATGACTCACGAATGCGAGTCCTGGGTAACAAATCTCCAATTCGGCTAGTATAGAGTGTGTAATCTACAGCAAACTCAGATTGTGAGTATGTCCCATCTGGAACTTGTGAAACCACCTATCATTTGGCAACACCGACACGGCACTCCGAAGTGCACCCAAGAAGATCCCCACGACGTTCGACGGATCATGAAGCAGAGGAGATTCCTAGCCATCATCCGGCTCCTCTTCCAAAGAGTTCAGAAAATGAAGGACGACAGAACCCGGTGAAAGCTTCGGCCAGGACCGTTCACCAAACGCATAAAACACTCTCGGGAAGAGAGGGATGTGCAGCCCCTGCCACACCTTCACTCTTTTCAATAGACTCTAGGGTGCAAGGGGCTTAGTGACGAAGGACAATGCTTACTTTCCCATCTGCACTTACAGGCGCAAACCTTAACTGGTTCTACCAATTGGAACCTGGAACAGTAGACTTCTTTGATGAGCTAAAGTAGATTTTTCTAAATCATTTCATTATACAAACGGACCGTTTGTACTCAGTCAACGACCTATACACCATTCGGCAGAGGGACGACTAGCCCCTGCGAGAATATGCTGCACGGTTCAGTCATGAGTACTAAGATGCCCGGAGACGGACAATAGGGCAGCCTTCGGTCATCCCATTTCTAGTACTTGGTACACAATAGCAACTGGCGTACTTACGATGAGTTAATGAGGCAAGCCACCATCCACGGGAAGGCCGAAACTTCAACTTGAAAATCGAGCCTTCGGCTCATTAAGATGAACCTCGGCAGCAAAAGTTTTCGACACAAGAACACTAGTATGCCTCGATAGACAAGTCTAGTGGGCACCAGACTAGGCACAAGCGGAAGGATGCTCCCAATTCTTAACAGGAGCACATTAAGAAGCGTGGAGACAAAAACAACTGGAATAATCACTGAACACCCTTGCCGAATCATGACCAAAGGCAGGAGATTTGCACTCTACTCAACACTTCTTATGAGGCTGTTTTGAGAACATGAAAATATACCAAAGCTGACCAATTAGAAACCTAATTGACAAGATAACCAGGACACAGGTAAATTCTGCCATTACCACTAGCACAGCAGCCACAATACCGAAGATTGCATAAGTTTGAGAAAAATCGTCGAGTGCCTAATTCAGGAGGGAAGTTGGATCAATACATCGCTAGGCCGCAACAAGTAGCTGCTCTGAACACCAATCAACAAATTAATATAATAAGCACCATAAGTGGAGGTCCAACCCTAGCAGGCATATCAAACCAATCGAGGAAGCAGTACGTCCGAGTAGCACAATACCCCCAGGTCTTTGACATTGAAAGCAACCGACACCATAAGGTACCGAAGATTGGTGGAAACCCATCACTTTCCATGAAGAAGAGGAAGATGGGATCCTTTACCCACATGACAATCACTATTACATTTTACACTTTGCGCGACGAAGAGAATTTCGTCGCGCAAAATACATTGTAGTCGCACAAATTTCAGCGCGACAGAACTTCGTCGCGCAGAATCCGTCGCGCAAAGATCGTGAAGAAAGACTTTGCGCGACGAAGACATTTCATTGGTCACAGAAAGTGACTTTGCGCGACGAAAACATATTAGTTGCCAAAGCGACTTGGATTGGTCGCGCAAAGTGACTTTGCGCGACGAAAAATATTAGTAGCGCAAAGCTGTGCGCGATGAAATAAATTGGTCGCGCAAATGTTTGCGCGACGAAATATATTGATCGCGCAAATGTTTGCGCGACGAAACATATTGGTCGCGCTAAACTTTGAGCGACGAAAAAAATTGGTCGCGCAAAGTCTAAAAAAAATTTTCAAAAAATAAAAAATTCCCGCGTCCAATTTTTGGAACCTGCCCAAATTTTTTGAGTTTTGCGCGACGAAATATTTTTTGTTTTAAATTTTTTAAATTTAAAATAAACTAATTTAATAGTTTGTGCTACGAAATATTTTGTCGCCCAAGGTTTTTGACTTTTTGTTTTATTATTTCTTTAATATGAATTTATTTATATGAATTTTTTCAAATTTTTACTTTTTAAATTTAATTTAATTGTATGATTTCATTTTAAAATTACTTTAATTTAAATTGATATTAATTTTTACTTTTTAAATTTAATTTAATTGTATGATTTTTTAAATTACGTTACTTTAAATTGACATATTCAAAATAAAATTACATATGAAAAATAGTGATTAACTTATCCAATAAATATATATATATATATAATATTCAAAATGTACACATAAATTAACAAAGTACAATAATAAAATCCTAATACAAGCGTATTGTGGTGGTAGTGGCGGAGGATATGTTTTGATAGCTTCCTAATCCTCAACTTTAGCCGTCAAAGTCTCGATGATTCCCTACAAAAAAAAATAAATATGGTCAAATAACCACACAAAAAAAAAAAAAGGCATAATCTCCCCTAAAATTGTTATACCACAAATCCAACCCAAACTCCAATCCCACCCCTTTACTCAACCCCAAAACCCACACAAACTCAAAATTAACTCCAAAAACACATATTAATGAAAAAAATTTAAAATTTGGAGAGAATATACCTTTTGGCAAGATTGAGAGTGAATGAGAATGAGAATGAGAGGGAGAAGTGAGTGTGAGAGAATTAGAGAAGATAGTGATAGAGAGATGAGAGAGTGAGTGAGAGAGATGAGAGAGTGAGTGAGAGAGAGTGAGAGATAGTGAAGAGAGAGAGATGAGAGATTAAGTGAGAGGAGTAAGTGAGAGAAATGGTGGGATTTGGGGAGAGGGAAAGAGAAAGGAGAGGTAAGAGTAGAGAAAGGCATTGAGAAAATGGTGGAGTTATTTCGGTTTTAAAAACCGTATCACTTTGCGCGACGAAAAATTTTGTTGGTCGCGCAGAGGTTTGCGCGACGAAAAATATTGGAATATTAATCACGCAACTTTTTGCGCGACGAAACATATTGATCGCGCAAAGTCTAAAAAAATTATTTAAAAAAACAAAAATCCCCGCGTCCCATTTTTGGTACCCGCCAAAATTTTTAAATTTTTGCGCGACGAATAGAAGAGTATTGGTCGCTCAAAGTCAAAAAATTATTTTTTTAAAAAAAATCCCAGCGTCCCATTTTTGGTACCCGCCAAAATTTTTAAATTTTTGCTCGACAAATAGAGAAATATTGGTCGCGCAAAGTCAAAAAAAATTATTTAAAAAAAAAATCCCCGCGTCCCATTTTTGGTACCCGCCAAAATTTTTAAATTTTTGCGCGACGAATATAGTATTATTGGTCGCGCAAAGTCTAAAAAAATTATTTAAAAAAAATAAAAATCCCCGCGCCCCATTTTTGGTACCCGCCAAAATTTTAAAATTTTTGCCCGATGAAAAATACATACTGGTCGGGCAAAGTCTAAAAAAATTCCCGCGTCCGATTTTTGGTACCCGCCCAAATTTTTGCGAGACGAAAAAAATATATTGGTGGCGCAAAGTTTTGAGCGACAAAAAATATTGGTCGCACAAAGTTTTGAGCGACAAAAAATATTGGTCGCGCAAAGTTTTGAGCGACAAAAAATATTGGTAGCGCAAAGTCTAAATTTTTTTTATTTTTTTTAAAAATCCCGCGTCCCATTTTTGGTACCCGTCCAAATTTTTAGAGTTTTGCCCGACAAACTGTTGGTTGCGCAAACTTTTGAGAGACAAAAAATTGGTTCGTAACACAATATTTATAAAAATAATTGTTATGAATAATAAAATTAAAATTATTTTATTTTACAATTTAAAATATAAATAAGGTTAAAGCTGCTTAATAAATATATATACTATTCAATTTCTTAAGTGTTATACTTACAAAATAAATAAATTTAAAGCTACTTAATAAATAAATATATATACACACACCATTCAACGATCCAACCGTCAGACTTATTTGTATATACTTCAAGATCGTATACCCCAAAAATCGGAAAAAACAAACATTCAGAGATCTAGTAACGGGACAAAACTTTTCGATGGTTATAAATGAAAAATTACGATTTAACGGTTATTTTAACTCCCATTTTGATGATTTTTTTTACAGCTACACTCCTTGACCATATATGAATACAATGACTGAATTTGATCTTCAATTTAAAATATTTACACTAGTGGATACCACAAAATCTTATGTTATATCTAACGAACTTATAAATAACCTCTTAATTGTTAGTGAATATATTGTTTTGATGGCATATGCATTCACCAAAACTAGTTTCAACGATCCAACCGTCAAACTTGTTTGTTTATACTTCGAGATCATATACCCCAAAAATCGGAAAAAATAAACATTCAGAGATCAAGTAATGGGACAAAACTTTTCGACGGTTCTAATGAAAAATCACGATTTAACGGTTATTTTAACTCCGATTTTGATTTTTTACAGCTACACTCCTTGACCCTATATGAATACAATGACTGAATTTGATCTTCAATTTAAAATATTTACACTAGTGGATACCACAAAATCTTATGTTATATTTAACGAACGTATAAATAAACTCTTAATTGTTAGTGAATATATTGTTTTGATGGCATATGCATTCACCAAAACTAGTTTCAACGATCCAACCGTCAAACTTGTTTGTTTATACTTCGAGATCATATATGCCAAAAATCGGAAAAAATAAACATTCAGAGATCAAGTAATGGGACAAAACTTTTCGACGGTTATAATGAAAAATCACGATTTAACGGTTATGTTAACTCCGATTTTGATGATTTTTTACAGCTACTCTCCTTGACCCTATATGAATACAATGAACTAATTCGATCGTCAATTTAAAATATATATTTTCTAACAAAAACCCAATCTGAACAACAATAATATATTTTTCTAACAAAAAGCCGATCCGATCTAAAATAATAAATTTAAAGCTACTTAATAAATATATATACTGTTTAATTTCTTAAGTGTTATATGCATACAAAATAAAAAAAAAAAATAAATTAGTTTAGGCGACGAAATGTTTGGATTACGTCATGCAAAGATTTTAAAATATATATATTTTTTATTTTTATAAGGACTTTGCGCGACGAAGTTATTGTTTCGTCGCTCAAAGTCACTTTGAGCGACAATGTATTGTTGTCGCGCAAAAGTGTGTCGCGCAAAGACGATACAATAACTTCGTCGCGCAAAATTTGGTCGCCCAAGACTTTGAGCGACGATGTATTGTCGTCGCGCAAAAGTTCGTCGCGCAAAGTCACTTTGAGCGACGATGTATTGTTGTCGCGCAAAAGTGTGTCGCGCAAATTACTTTGCGCGACGAATATTTTTTCGTCGCGCAAAATTTGGTCGCGCAATACTTTGAGCGACGAAGTTTTTTGTTTCGTCGCGCAAAGTGACTTTGTGCGACGAATAGATTTTCGTCGCGCAAAATTTGGTCGAGCAAGGGATTTTTTTTACTAGTGCGTATGGGCATCCTAACTTATATATAATGCTCACACTACCCAAGTTCTCAGTGAAAATCATACTAGCATAAAATTTGGATAAGACTACAAGGCACAAAGTCTCTATTAACAAACACAAATTTTATTTACCACAGATTTCCTAAACATCTAACAAGATGAAACCATCAAACACAAATTGGAAGCATAGATTTCCTAAAACAGGTAACAACGCCGTAACTTGTTGCATGAAATGTCATTCATCTTTAAAACATAACCATAGTGACAACAACATAAATGAGACCTCAAAAGAGAGGAAAAAAAAAAAAAGGAAGGGAGGGAGGGGGAGAGAGAGAGAGAGAGAGAGAGAGAGAGAGAGAGAAATCTAAGGCACAAAAGACAACAAAGAAAACAGCGTATTATGAGAAATACTTCAATTTCCCTAAAGAACCATTTTGCCACGTTAGCAATTTAACAGAAAATTTGATGGAAGTTAACAGCATGGACCATTTTGATGTGTGAAGGGTAACGTTAAGGACCATTAATGTCACAACAAAACGTTAGGGACGAAAGGTGATAATTTTGCAAACCTCAGAGATCATTTGTGATAAGAAGCCTAAAATATATATTGTTTAAACATCTCAGTACCCGAAAATAAATCTCAAACATCTCAATACGCGAAAATAGAGCTCAAACATCTCGGTACTCGAAAATAAGGCTCAAACATCTTAGTACCCGAAAATAAAGTTCAAACATCAACAAGATAAACAAGCAATGAAGAATTGGAACCAAAGATGTCTTTAAACAAATTTTTAAATGATCTTGTACATAATACTAGTGAAAACAAACCTAGGTCGCAAACTAACCCAACAACGAGGAAAAGAGAGCAAGATATGTTTAAGGCACAAAAGATATAGTAAAAAGAAAAGAAGATAGAGTTAGAAACTATAGAGCAGGGATGGTATAATTAGAGACCAAACAGTAACAGAAACTGCGTATGCTCCCCATTAGAAACTCTGCCCCACTGCAGGCTTAGGCACATCAGAAAGTACCATGTTTTTTTTCTAAATGATGAGAACCAAGGATCCTGTTTAACATGTCCAAATAAAAATGGTCTCCATTATATATCTATACATACACACAGACATATTCCATACAAGCTTTAGATTGAGAGCTCCTTTACAAAAATTCAAGTACGATTTTAGCTGCTCAGCAGTAACCACAAGGGAATAGTTGGGTTGCTTGTTTTTCCTTGGTGCACTGCAGAACTTGAGCAGCTACTACTAATGAGAGCTTTGGCCTGCAAAGCTCTCTCCAAATCTGTAGTCATTCCTCGCTGGAGAAGTGAGACTACGTAATTCATGAAGAATGAGTCGCACGGAAAGACGATAGGCCCAGAACTAGTTGAGAGTCCAAACTCTTCTTCAGACATCTTGAAGAGCTCTTGGAAAATGTAGTTAGAGAGATAGGTTAAAGGCAGCACGAAACGGGTGTTGTCAGTGGTGTAGATAACAAAGGTTCCCTTTTCACCCACCATACTATTCATCAAATTGTTGGCAACTACTCTTGGAGATGAGTTTTTGTTCCTCCCCAAAGCATCTCTCTTCTGCCACTTGCTAGCAATTTTAAGGAGCCTCTTGGGGCTGATGATTAACTTGTCCATGGAAATAAATAAATTGACCTAACGGACCAATAACAGTACGTAACTTTGTGTATTTTCAAGAACGCTAAAGACTGATTGATGGAGAACAATGGGGATTGCTTTCCTATTTATACATATGTTCTGTTAGTGTGGACAACGATAGAAATTAAGTAGTTATATATTGGCATAGTACTTTGTTGCCTAGTTTTGTTAGTTGCTTGGTGGTGAAAATTTCAATGTTGCACAAGAGATGTTCAAAATTATATCAAGTTTGTCTTGTGGCTTAAGGACACGAGATGTTATCAGTAGGATAGTTATTTAACATACAAAACGGAAATGTTAAGAACCACAGTACCAAACTAATATGTACTTTTTAGATGCCTTGTGGAGAAAATTCCAATGTTCATGAAGAGAACCAAATATGTGTTGTGGTTGTGGCTTAAGGACACAACAGATTATTCCGTTCGTTAGTATTATCAGTTGGTTGCTAAGAAATCTGAAGTTCCAATTCTTGCAAAGTTCCTATCGACCTAAGTACCTTTTGTCCTCTTGTTTATGGTATCAGATTTTACCTATGTTTGCCAAAAATCCTTGTCAAAGGTAGTACTAATGAGTTAGAAAAGGAATCGGATATAAAATATAATATTTTGTTCATCAAGAGTTGTAAAATTTACAACAACCTTGAACTCACTACTACATTTTACACTTTGCGCGACGAAGATAATTTCGTCGCGCAAAATACATTGTAGTCGCACAAATTTTTACGCGACAAAAACTTCGTCGCGCAGAATCCGTCGCGCGAAGATCGTGAAGAAAGACTTTGCGCGACCAAGTTTTCTCATTGGTCGCGCAAAGTGACTTTGCGCGACGAAAAAATATTGGTCGCGCAAAGTAACTTTGTGCGACGAAAAAATATTGGTCGCTCAAAGTAACTTTGAGCGACGAAAAAATATTGGTCCCGCAAAACTTTGCGCGACGAAACACATTGGTCGCGCAAAGGTTTGCGCGACGAAACACATTGGTCGCGCAAAGGTTTGCGCGACGAAAAATATTCGTCTCGCAAAGTTTTGCGCGACAAAAAACATTGGTCGTGAAAAGTCTCAAAAAAATTTAAAAAATAAAAAATTCCCGCGTTCCATTTTTGGTACCCGCCCACATTTTTAGAGTTTGGCGCGACGAACAATAACGTCGCGCAAATATTTGCGCGACGAAATATTTTTTTGTGTTTTAAATTTTTTTAATTAAAATAAACTAATTTTTACTTTTTTTTATTATTTCTTTAATATTAATTTATTCAAAATTTTTACTTTTTAAATATAATTTAATTGTATGATTTTTTTTAAATCACTTTAATTTAAATTGATATTAATTTAATTCTAGTAATTTTTTCAAATTTTTACTTTTTAAATTTAATTTAATTGTAAGATTTTTCTTAATTACTTTAATTTAAATTGACATATTCAAAATAAAATTACATATGAAAAATAGTGATCAAATTATCCAATAAATATTTATATATATATAATATTCAAAATGTACACATGAATTAACAAAGTAAAATAATAAAATCCTAATACAAGCATATTGTGGTGGTAGTGGTGGATAATATGTTTTGATAGCTTCCTAATCCTCAACTTTAGCCATCAAAGTCTCAATGATTACCTACAAAAAAAAACAAATATGGTCAAATAACAACAACAACAAAAAAAAGAATGTATAATCTCCCCTAAAATTGTTATACCACAAATCCAACCCAAACTTCAATCTCTCCCCTTTACTCAACCCCAAACCCTACACAAACTCAAAACTAACTCCAAAAACACATATTAATGAAAAAAATTTAAAATTTGGAGAGAATATACATTTTGGCAAGATTGAGAGTGAGTGAGAATGAGAGGGAGAAGTGAGAGAATTAGATAAGATAGTGATAGAGAGATGAGAGAGTGAGAGATAGTGAAAAGATAGATGAGAGAGTGAGTGAGAGTGAGTGAGAGTGAGAGATAGTGAAGAGAGAGATGAGAGATTAAGTGAGAGGAGTGAGTGTGAGAGAAAGGGTGGGATTTGGGGAGAGGGAAAGAGAGAGGAGAGGTAAGAGTAGAGAAAGAAATTGAGAAAATGGTGGAGGAGTTATTTCGGTTTTTAAAAACCGTATCACTTTGCGCAACGAAAATATGGTTGGTCGCGAAAAGTTTTGCGCGACGAAACGTATTGGTCTCGCAAAGTTTTGCGCGACGAATATAGAAATATTGGTCGCGCAAAGTCTAAAAATTATTTTTTGAAAAAAAAAAATTCCCGCATCCCATTTTTGGTACCCGCCAAAATTTTTAAATTTTGGTGCGACGAAAAATACATATTGGTCGCGCAAAGTCTAAAACAATTATATAAAAAAAATTCCCGCGTCCCATTTTTGGTACCCGCCCAAATTATTGCGCGACGAAAAATATATATTGGTCGCGCAAAGTTTGCGCGACGAATATAGTAATATTGGTCTCGCAAAGTCTAAAAAAATTATTTTTTTTTAAAAAAAATTCCCGCATCACATTTTTGGTACCCGCCAAAATTTTTAAATTTTTGTGCGACGAAAGTTACATATTGGTCGCGCAAACTCTAAAACAATTATATAAAAAAATTCCCGCGTCCCATTTTTGGTAACCGCCCAAATTTTTGCGCGACGAAGAATGTATATTGGTCGCGCAAAGTCTAAAAAATTATTTTTTTTTAAAAAAAAAATTCCCGCATCCCATTTTTGGTACTCACCAAAATCTTAAAATTTTTGCCCGAGGAAAAATACATATTGGTAGCGCAAAGTCTAAAACAATTATATAAAAAAATTCCCGTGTCCCATTTTTGGTACCCGCCCAAAATTTTGCGCGACAAAAAATATTGGTCGCGCAAAGTCTAAAGTTTTTTTTTTTAATTTTAAAAACCCGCGTCCCATTTTTTGTACTCGCCCAAATTTTTTGAGTTTTGCACGACGAACTGTTGGTCGCGCAAACTTTTGAGAGACGAAAAATTGGTTCGTAGCATAATATTTATAAAAATAATTGTTATGAATAATAAAAAATAAAAACATTTTATTTTATGATTTAAAATATAATTAAGGTGAAAGCTACTTAATAAATGTATATACTATTCAATTTCTTAAGTGTTATATGTACAAAATAAATAAATTTAAAGCTACTTAATAAATAAATATATACACACACACACACACACACTTCAACGATCTAACCATAAGACTTGTTTGTATATACTTCAAGATCGTATACCCCAAAAATCACAAAAAACAAACATTCAGAGATCTAGTAACGGGACAAAACTTTTCGATAGTTATAAATGAAAAATCACAATTTAACGGTTATTTTAACTCCGATTTTGATGATTTTTTTTACAGCTACACTCCTTGACCCTATATGAATATAATGACTGAATTTGATCTTCAATTTAAAACATTTGCACTAGTGGATACCACAAAATCTTATGTTATATTTAACTAAAGTATAAATAAACTCTTAATTGTTAGTGAATATATTGTTTTGATGGCATATGCATTCTACGAAACTAGTTTCAACGATCCAACCGTCAAACTTGTTTTTTTAATCCAACCGTCAAACTTGTTTTTTTATACTTCGAGATCATATACGCCAAAAATCGGAAAAAATAAACATTCATAGATCAAGTAACGGGACAAAACTTTTCGACGGTTATAAATGAAAAATCATGATTTAATGGTTATTTTAACTCCGATTTTGATGATTTTTTACAGCTACTCTCCTTGACCCTATATGAATACAATGACTGAATTTGATCTTCAATTTAAAATATTTACACTAGTGGATACCACAAAATCTTATGTTATATTTAACTAAAATATAAATAAACTCTTAATTGTTAGTGAATATATTGTTTTGATGGCATACACATTCTACGAAACTAGTTTCAACGATCCAACCGTCAAACTTGTTTCAACAATCCAACCGTCAAACTTGTTTGTTTATACTTCGAGATCATATACGCCAAAAATCGGAAAAAATAAACATTCATTGATCAAGTAACGGGACAAAACTTTTCGATGGTTATAAATGAAAAATCAAGATTTAATGGTTATTTTAACTCCGATTTTGATGATTTTTTTTACAGCTACACTCCTTGACCCTATATGAATACAATGACTGAATTTGATCTTCAATTTAAAATATTTACACTAGTGGATACCACAAAATCTTATGTTATATTTAACGAAAGTATAAAGAAACTCTTAATTGTTAGTGAATATATTGTTTTGATGGCATATGCATTCAAAAAAACTAGTTTCAACGATCCAACCATCAAACTTGTTTGTTTATACTTCGAGATCATATAGCCAGAAATCGAAAAAAATAAACATTCAGAGATCAAGTAAGGGGATAAAACTTTTCGACGGTTATAATGAAAAATCAAGATTTAACGGTTATTTTAACTCCGATTTTGATGATTTTTTTACTGCTACACTCCTTGACCCGATATGAATACAATGAAATAATTCGATCGTCAATTTAAAATATATATTTTCTAACAAAAACCCAATCCAAACAACAAGAATATATTTTTCTAATAAAAATCCGATCCGATCTAAAATAATAAATTTAAAGTTACTTAATAAATATATATACCGCTTAATTTCTTAAGTGTTATGCATACAAAATAAAAAACAAAAATAAATTGGTTTAGGTGACAAAATGTTTGCATTACGTCATGGAAAAATTTTTAAAAATATTTTTTTATTTTATTTATTTTTATAAGGACTTTGCGCGACGAAGTTTACTTTTCGTCGCGCAAAGTCACTTTGAGCGACGAATTATTTTTTGTCGCCCAAAGTCACTTCGCGTGAGCGACGAATTATTTTTCGTCGCGCAAAATTGGTCGCGCAAGACTTTGAGCGACGATGTATTGTCGTCGCGCAAAAGTTTGTCGCGCAAAGTGACTTTTTGGCGACGAATTATTTTTCGTCGCGCAAAATTTGGTCGCGCAAGACTTTGCGCGACGATGTATTTTCGTCGCTCAAAAGTTTGTCGCGCTAAGTGACTTTGGGAGACGAATTATTTTTCGTCGCGCAAAATTTGGTCGCGCAAGACTTTGCGCGACGATGTATTGTCGTCGCGCAAAAGTTTGTCGCGCGAAGGGACTTTGGGCGACGATTTATTTTTCGTCGCGCAAAATTTGGTCGCGCAAGACTTTGAGCGACGAAGTTTCAAGTTTCGTCGCGCAAAGTGACTTTGCGCGACGAATAGTTTTTCGTCGCGCAAAATTTGGTCGCGCGAGGGTTTTTTTTTACTAGTGTTGCCGAATTAATTTGGGAAAGGCTGTCAAATGTTGTAGTAATAGAAGTGTTATGAAAGTTAGTTAGCTCATAAGTTGGGCTTAGTTAGAGTCTGTGAGTCTAAGAGCAGAATTGTACTGTTATAAAAGCAGAGTGTTCGATGCCAACGGAGTATGGCCCAATGAAAAAGGGCCTTAACTTGAAGACTACTGGTTTCAAGTTTAAAATCCTTTTTTTTTTTTGGTTGGGGCCAAACTATAAGAGAGATTTTATTAATAACGAATAATAAGGTTTACATCTTTAGCTATAGAGTATCAAAAAGCCAATTGGTGGCCACCTCATCCCACCAATGAACACCCCCTGCTTGAGATACAAAGGAAGCAACCAAATGGGCTGCTTCGTTACACTGCCGCAGTGCAAACAAAAACTCTACTTAACTAAAAGAATTGCATAAAAATCTAATATCATGAATTAACCCTTCCAAGGTCATATTAATTTTGTCTTTGCCCTGAAGCATTTTAATAAGTTGTAGACAATCAGTTTCTATCTCAACTTTGTCAACCCCTACATCCGTTACTGCCGTCAGAGCATCACGAATGGCTTTAGTTTCCATCATGAGAGCTGACTGACATAACATGTTCCCAATACCACCCGCCATGAGAAGAAAGCCGAAATGTGATCACACCACCCACCCAACTCCAACCCGCAAGGTCTGCTGCTGCCAGGCACCGTCGTAATTAATTTTAATCCAGTCAGGTTTGGGTTTTTGCCAAGATAGCGATACCGTTTGTCCCTGGTCCGGTGGTTTGGTGCTTAGAGGCCAGCAACAACGGCTTGTGTTGCGATTCTTGAAATTCCTGGACTTGTGCCTGCTAAAGTTGCACAGCTTCAGTTGGGCGCACCTTCTTACCTTCAAAGATAGCCCCATTACGACTTTTCCGTTTTAGCAAGAGTCCATAAGCTATCCATTGCAACACCACATCTGCATGCTCATCTTGCCCATATATATGCATTAACTCCGTCCCACAACCTTAAAAAATGGCACTCCTAAGCTTTCTCGTATCCAGTTGGAGTCAACTAGCAAACCAAAAATAAGTGCATAACTGATTCCCCCTCGCTACCACAAATACCACAGGTATCATCAATATTAATATGTTCTGCCGTAAATTTTGTCGAACGGCCATCGCACCTTTACAAACTCGCCAAACGAAGGACCGAATTTTTGGGGACAAATTCAAATGCCAAAATGGTCTTCCATAGAGCTGTGTGAGCCTCCGTGTTGCTTGATTCCCCCGTCCCTTTACTACCTAACTCTCCATTTCGATGCAAGAACTGTGCAACATGGTATCCTGACTGGATAGTTTATTTGTTCTTAAACTAAATAACAATTTTTGAGTCAAAAGCCCATAATTCACATTTGGTAAAGCCCATTTTTCAAAAGCCCAACTAAAAAACAACTTAAAAAATGCCCACTTTTTAGAACAAAAAAGTGAGGTTTGTTATATAACTAAGGGAGTTTTAGAGAGAAATGAGGAGTATAGGAAGATAATAATAGAACTCTAAAACTTGTTGTCTTCTTCTTTGATAATCACCTATTTATTGGCTTATAGTGATAGGAAGCTAACCCACAAATTATGAGTTAAAGGCTACTAATTACAATACTAATAACATAGGTTACAATATATCAAAAGGTGGAGGTTATGGATGTAATGTCATCCACATTCTATGTATTTAGAACAAGGTTTTACAATTTCTCTCTGTCTATCTCTAGTTTTATTTTGTTAATTTGAATTTGGGAATCTAGGGTTTCTAATTTTCTGAATTTCATTTCAAAATTTTTTTTAGGTCTTAAAATTAGTTTAGAGTTTAATACCAAACAAGTTTTTTTTTATATTTAAAAATTCATGTTAAAATATGATTTTTTTAAAATATATTTTTGAAGTTTATATTTGATATAAAAAAACAATAATTTTTTTTTACAAAAGTAGAGAAAAATTTCATTGAAGCATAAGTTCATAGTTTGAGACAACGACACAACATATATTTTGTAGGGATGGAAGACGAATGTGTTAGTAAATAGTAAAGAATCAAATGCACAGCCCAGCAGTATAGTCGATCGATCTACACATCCAACCTTGGCTTACGCTTCTTGATCGCCACGCAGGGAGAAAGTAGCCCTGTTGAAGAAGAGGCTTCTTGGCAAAATTTATTGTAATCCTCGCCCATGTTGTAATGAAGACGAACCATTACATTAGCCCTTTGTTGATCATCAACTCGATCTTCTCCGGCCTTTCTTTGACGATTTTGAACCGGCACAAGCGATTTATTGGTAGCGTCACTGTCGCGGTTGACGGGTAGTGGTCGAGGGTAGAAGAAATCAGTGGGAAAGAAGTTGTATTGGAGGAGGCCAGACATGGATGGATATGGCTCAAACGCTGTCGGAAAGCTCTTTCAAGTTTTGTTTTGTTTTGTGTCGGATGGTGGCCTTGTTGTTGAAGTGGCTGTATTTTTATATTAAGTCAGGACTTGGGGCATAAGTCATTGGTTAATTAATTTGGGCATTGACTGATCTTTCTTGTTTAGATGTTGAATATTCTTTGACAGCTGTATATTATTTGTTTCGCAAGAAAAAGAGATTGTGTGTAACGGCTAGAGTCTGGCTTCGGGATGTGAGGAAACTTTAAGATCTCGTTTGTTACATGAAATTGATTAATTAGGACAGGACTAATTACAAGAATTAAGATTTGACTTGGCTTGGACTAAGTCTTGTAAGTCTATCGAAATCCAACACCCAAATCACCAATTCAACGAAACCCACACAAATACAGATCTTCTTCTTTTTTTGTTTTCTGCAAACCAACAACCCACAAGGTAAAACCATATGAATACCATAAGATTTTCCAAAGCATAACCAGTATCAAAATAAAAATAAAAATATTAACAAATAAAGAGAGAGAGTCGGGCAGAGAGGGAGAGAGAGATTGGAGGCTTACAAGAATATAGCAGTTTGATTTCGGGCAAGGGTGATTTGAAATCTAAATTGAATACACTCCCCTTAATAAGATTTTATTTGGGTTGCCAAGGCTAGGGTATTAATTTAGTCCCAAAAAAAAAAACAAAAAAAAAAAAACAAGTTCTCTAGACTATAGTCCAGGTTAGCATTTTTATGGGACCGTCCCAGCTTGCGTGCTTGATCGAGGTCGCATGTTTTCTATCGGTGCGTCTTATTTTGGGTTGTACTAAGACCTTGATTTTAAGTGGGCTAAGATAAGCCATGTTAATGAGGTTCTAAATAAGCCCATTTTTGGTTCATGACAGAATTAATGCTAACTAGCACAATCCTGTCCTAGTTCCCTCCAACAAAGATGCCGTAAGTCCCACGCATTCGAAAGTAACACAACCCTATACAGCATATGAGTTTGGACCCAAAAGAATATACATATGGTATGTTATTTTGTTTTTACTATTTTATCCCTTATTAATTAAGTTATTTTGTTTTATAAACCTAATTAATAAATGGTATATCTTGGCATTTTGAATGTTTTACCAAATCCTGTTGTTGCATCATACTTCGGTCCTTCACACTGCCAAGGGAGTGGGCGTATAATTTATACACAATTTTTTTTATTTATTTAAAGTTTTAGATTGAGAGGCCTACAAAAATTCAAGTATGATTTTATGTGCTCAGCTGAGTCAGCAGTAGCCACAAGATTGAGAGCCCTAAAAAAATGTTTTACAAAATTAATTTTGATGGATAAGTTCCATCTAATGGTGATTCTGATTTAAGACGCTAATTCAAATTATTACAAAACCGGCGAATTTACCTTGGAGCTTGCAAATCAAAGTCGCATTAACACTGTCAAGGGAGCTGTCTATGATTTGTACACAAATAATGAAAGACAAGTTTTAGATTGAGAACTCATTTTTACAAAAATTAAAAGTACGACTTTAGCTGCTCAGCAGTAACCACAAAGGAATGGTTGGGTTGCTTGTTTGTCCTTGATGTAATGCAGAACTTAAGCAGCTACTGCTAATGAGAGATTTGGCCTGCAAAGCTCTGTCCAAATCTGTAATCATTCCTCCCTGGAGAAGTGAGACTACGTAATTCATGACCAACGAGTCACACGGCAAGACGATAGGCCTAGAACTAGTTGAAAGTCCAAACTCTTCTTCAGACATCTTGAAGAGCTCTTGGAAAATGGTGTTGTCAATGGTGTAGATAACAAAGGTTCCCTTTTCACCCACCATACAATTCATCAAATTGTTGGCAACTTTTCTTGAGGATGAGTTTTTGTTCCTCCCCAAAGCATCTCTCTTCTGCCACTTGCTAGCAATTTTAAGGAGCCTATTGGGGCTGATGATTATATTGTCCATGGAAATATATAAATTGACCTAATGGACCAATAACAGTACGTAACTTTGTGTATTTTCAAGAATGCGAAAGACTGATTGATGGAGAACAATGGGGATTGCTTTCCTATTTATATTTCTTGTTAATCAGGAAACTCAAACCTACTTATTTAGGTAGCCTTTACCTGTTTGAGTGTTGTTTAATAAGGATAATGAAGGCTTAAAGGTTCCTAGTTCTACATGGATTGGAATAGATTAGTTCTATCGCATGAAGGATATCTCTAAGTGTTTCCTGATGGGCAGGACACTTAGAGAGATGCATATATATAGAAGGCTCCCTCCTAGATCCGAAAAACACAACACAGCTAAACAGAAATTCACCCATCAGAGTTATAGCTATAAGGATCGGATTCTCAGGAGAAGAACTTCTATACCTTGCGCTGCAAATCTGTTCCAGCATCATCCAATCTGCGCCAGCACCATGTCAGACTCAGGTTAGTGTTAAACATGTTATGGCTTTAAAGAACTTACATGTGGTATCAGAGCGTAAGTTATATCATGTTTCTACCTAACAAAACTCGTGCAGGAAATTGAGAAAATAACTGACAGCTTTTAAGTTATAAAGTATGAACATGATAACAGTATAAAGTATGTGCTTTATCATGTTCTTGACGTTTTCTACAGATCATCGCTTACAGTTCTTGTGTAATGATTGAGTGAGCCAAAGCGACTCAACCATTGCATGATCACTGTATTCAAAGTATTATGATCAGAATTTGCACCATGATGCAAAACATGTCGAAAGGCTTTCTGTCCAAAGATGTCAGCAGTCTCTTGTATCATGGTGGATCGACATGGGACATGGATAGATATGGATTAGTGAAAGGTTTTCTTCTATCTAAAGATGTAGAAGATCTTTTGCTCAGGAAGTTCATATCTATTCGTTTTCCAGTGTCAATAAGCATGCTTGAATCACTGTCCAAAGATGTGATTAAGTGTGTTTGATTAAAGTTCTGGGGAAAGTTATATATATAAAGTGCTTATCTTGTTTTAAACATGTACAGTCAATCATAACTCCATTCGAACTCTCACTGGCTCAAATTATAAGAAATGGAGAGAAGATGTGGAAATTGCTCTTGGACTTCTGGATTATGAGATGGTTCTTACTGATGAAGCTCTATCAGTACCTGCGAATGATGCATCTGCTGAGACTAAGGCTAAATATGCAAAGTGGATTAAGGCCAACAAAATGGCAATTCTGATCATGAGGAGGTCTATTTCAGAAGAGGTCAGAGGCAGTATTATTGAAACTGAGAGTGCTAAGCTATTCATGGAAGCTATTGCAGAAAACTTCCAAGGCTCCAAGAAAGCTGAAATTGGCACACTCATGAGCCAGCTGACAGATATGAAATACAATGGAGAAGGCTGCATAAGAACTCATATTCTGAACATGGTTGAGATAGGAAACAAGTTGAAGGCTCTAAAAGTCAATGTGGATGAAACCATGATGGTGCACTTTGCCATTAACTCTCTACCTAGTATTTTTAGACAACTGAAAACTACTTATATTGCTCAGAAGGAGATATGGTTAGTTGCTGATTTGATAGGTATATGTGTGCAGGAAGAACAAAGTATAAGAAAGGACAAAGGCAAAGATCAAGTGTGTTTTGTGCAGGATACTAAGTTTAAACAAAAGGAATGGACCAAAAACAAGAACACAGATAAGCAGCAAAAGAAAGATGAGTCTGCAAAGGGCACGGGTCCAGTAGGTTTGAAGTGTTTCTTCTGCAAGAAATTTGGACATTTAAAGAGAGATTGCAGAAGATACAAGCGCTGGTTGGACAAACAAAAGGGAAAAGGTAAGCATGAAAATGTCTCTGTGATTTATGAATCTAATACATGTACAGTTGAAGTTTTATCTAATTCATGGTGGTTAGACAGTGGTGCAACAGTTCATGTGACTAACTCTTTGCAGGGATTCAAAACAAAGAGGGTGCCAAACAAGGATGACTTGAAGGTGTTCGTGGGAAATGGAGAAAGAGTTAGAGTAGATTTTGTTGGTTTAGCTAGTCTTGAGTTGGAGTCAGGTTTCATTTTGGAATTAGTTGATGTCGTTTATGTTCCTTCTATGACAAGGAATCTGTTATCAGTTAGCAAGCTTGTAAAATCAAACTTACAATTTGAGTTTGATGAGTCTGGTTTCTCCATTTTCAGAAATAAAAGTTTCATTGGTAATGGATTATTGATAGATGGAATGTTTTGTTTGAACTGCAAATTACCAAATCAAAGTACAGAGATGATAAATGTGTTAAGTTCAAAACAGCCTTGTAATACAGAATCTTTCACAATATGGCATAACAGACTTGGACATGTCTCGAAAGAAAGAATGAATCTCCTAAGCAAAGAATCAATCCTCCCACCACTTAATCACCATGAACAAGATAAAACATGCATTGAATGTGCAAAAGGAAAGCTAACAAATCTCAGAAAGAAAGGGGCAATAAGAAGTGAGAAACTACTTGAGATAATACACACAGATATCTGCGGACCTTTTCCAGTTGATACACATGATGGTTTCAAGTATTTTATTACTTTTACAGATGATTTTTCAAGATATGGATATGTGTATCTGATAACAGAAAAATCCAAAGCATTGGAAATGTTTAAAATCTACAAGGCAGAAGTGGAAAACCAGCTGGATTCCAAGATAAAAGTTGTAAGATCAGATAGGGGTGGAGAGTTCTATGGCAAGTTCACAGAAAAAGGAAGAAATCCAGGACCTTTTGCAAACTTCCTACAGCAAGAGGGCATTGTTGCACAATATACAAATCCTGGAACACCACAGCAGAATGGTGTTTCAGAAAGGAGAAATAGAACCTTAATAGAGATGGTGAGAAGCATGATGTGTTGTACTAAGCTTCCTACTTTTCTATGGGGAGAAGCTTTAAAAACTGCAAACTACCTTGCTAACAGAATTCCCACCAAAGCTACAAACATGATACCCTACGAAATCTGGTGTAAAAGAAAACCCAGCTTGGCTCATCTAAGGACCTGGGGATGCAGGGCAGAGGCAAAGCTGTACAATCCTATGCAGAAGAAGCTTGATTCCAAAACAGTGAGCTGTTTCTTCATAGGATATCCAGATAGGACAAAAGGTTATAGGTTTTATTGTCCTAAAAATAACACTAGATTTGTGGAAACACAGAGAGCAATTTTTATTGAAGAAGAAGAGAAAGGATTAGATGAAGTAGATTTTGATTTTGATGAAGTTTTGGAAACTAAGGAAACTGCAGATGAAAACCAAACAAGAGAAGTCACTATCTTACC
>NC_047656.1:4782975-4785533 GCF_902201215.1 Prunus dulcis | reverse complement strand
TTGAAAATAGTTATAATTCATTTACCCATAATATCATGTTTATACATAAGAGCTTATGCCCGAAGGAAGCCACATGTTATACCATATTCTACTAAATAGATATCCGTGTTATGATCCAAGTAAGTCTTGAAAAAAAAAAAAAAAGATTCGTCCTTATTGTATCTAAAAAATCTTGTTTTTTTGAACATAAAGAGATAAAGAAGCCATTGCAATTGCCGGAAATACTAAGCCCACTAAAGGCACAAAAATTGAGGGGAAGCTGTTGAGAGTTATCATAGAATGGGTACCTCGATTTAATATTTGTACCTGTTATTTATTGTTATATTTATTATTTTAGATTAATATTTTAACCTTATCCTTATATTGTTATAAAGATATATTATACTAAGTATACCTAAGTGAGTATATATACTTAATAGGGAGTATATAAGTATATGTTTTAATAAATATATATTAATTAATAAAATCCAATAAATATGTAAATAAATGGACCTATAAATCTTTCTACATGTTTCTACATGAAATATATGTATGATAATCCACCCTTTATATTATTTATATTATTCGTATTATTAGTTATTATCTTGTTCTTGTCTTATAAATTTAATAATTTTTTAAAATTTACTAAAGAAAGGATTTATTACAAATTCTCAAAGAATTCATTATAATAATACGACCCCACAAAAAGGATTTTTAGGGGGGGGGGGGGGTGATTTTGGGGAGATATAGAAAGATGCAAGACCCTGTTAACCAATTTCACGGAAGAAAGAATTCACTCTTTTATTTTGTTTAATAGGGATTTCCTGGTTAGTAACCAGGAATATCGATAAAAAGATGATCTGGATGATTCTTTCTACAATTAAATCTTATGTTACCAAAGAAAAAATCCATTCTTCGTATTTTTACCTTGATTCCTATAAATTAAATAACTACTTGATCACCACACATAAAAAATTTTATTAAGTTTTAATAAATTAATACTCTTATTAAATTAAGACTCTAAGGCCCTACTTGATCTAATTTTGATTCAAAGGAAAGAAAGCATGTAGTCGAAATAACTCACCCAGAACGCCCTTTAAAGGATTACGTGGTACGATTGGATCGAATAAGCCTTTATGGAATAAATATTCAGCCACTTGTGAATCCTCAGGTACTGTCTTATTCAATGTTTGTTCAATTACTCTTTTACCCGCAAATGCAATGTAAGCATTGGGTTCGGCAATAATGATATCTCCCAACATACCAAAACTGGCCGTCACCCCACCTGTGGTAGGGGATGTAAGGATTGATACATAAAATAACTTTTTATTTGATTGATAATCATATAAAGCAGAAGATATTTTAGCCATTTGCATCAAGCTCAAACTTCCTTCTTGCATGCGTGCTCCTCCGGAAGCACACACTATAATAAGAGGTAAAAATTGATTGGTAGCATACTCGGCCAAACGTGTGATTTTTTCGCCCACTACAGATCCCATACTACCCCCCATAAACTGAAAATCCATAACTCCAATTGCTACGGGAATACCATTTAGTTGGCCTGTGCCTGTTTGAACGGCCTCAGTTAATCCTGTATTTTTTTGATAAGAATCAATACGATTTTTATAAGGTTCCTCCTCCGAATGAAATTCAATGGGATCCAGAGAGACCATGTCTTCGTTCATAGGATCCCAAGTACCGGGATCAATCGAAAGTTCGATTCTATCGAAACTACTCATTTTCAAATGACATCCACACTGTTCACAAATATTCATTTTTAATTTTAAAAATTTTTTATAATTTAATCCATAACAATTTTCGCATTGAATCCACAAATGCCTGTATTTTTGAGTTACATTTAAATTATTAGAACTTATAGTAAAATCACTACCATCTGTGCTAGTTTTTATACTGGAACTCTCGCTTTTACTACTATTTACGCTTTCGCTACAAATGTAACTATAAATGTAGCTGTCACTGTAATTGTCACTATTGCTTAAAATATAACTATCAATACAAATTTGAGAACGAAGATAACTGTCAATGCAACTATTAATGTGATTATTCCAAATATAATGAGAATTAGTATCATACACGTAACGATCGTGGCGAGTATCGTTACTTTTAGGTGCATTATTTATATAACTAGAAGTCTGATAACTATAAAAAGAGCTTTTTAGTTCACTTAGAAAAGAACGGTCGTTGTCAATATCAAAATTTTTATTTTCAATATCAAAATATATGGAATAGCTGTCCCTATTACTATCCCTAACGAAAAAAGTGTCAGCAGATATGAAATTCCGAATGTATCTGTCGCTGACTAAATGATCAACATTACTGTAATTAGACTTGTCATTACAATTTAAAATGTCTTTATCCATATCATTTATAATTGGATCTTCACTTACACTGGTATTTTCAAAAGGACCGAGGCTGTCCATTGATTTACTTAGCCTACACCTGTATTCTAACTCCCCATTAAACAACATCGAATGGAATCGCCATTTTTCCATAGAACTTTCTTGCCCTATTTACATGAAAATACAATAAATGAATAGTCATTCGATGAAAATCATTTG
>NC_047656.1:4775475-4777975 GCF_902201215.1 Prunus dulcis | reverse complement strand
CAATCAAACGGATCAAAGAGATATAATGTTGGATCATGTAATATTCATCTTGACAAGAAATTATCTACATGATAAAATATGTATCACAAGCACAAGGGCTATAGCTCAGTTAGGTAGAGCACCTCGTTTACACGCGCGCCAATGTTTTTCAGAGGAGTCCATCATGTAATCAAAAAAATATTTGATCTTATTGATAAATTGATGTCTTACTCTATGACTTTTAGGGAACAAAACAAGAGAACAATAGCCTGACAAAGGGTTTGGTCCGATTCGGTTTCCCATTTAGGTGCCAATATAGAACCCATCATTGATTTGAGATATTGATAAGGCGAATTACCTGTCTATTCAATGCCAGGCATAATGAGTATAAGGACCTCAAAAAAACTCTCTTTTCGTCCTATCTTATGAACTTTAAGGTGTATGAAGTTTCATATTTGATTCAAGCAGGGCGATAGAAACTCCATTTAACTTAAGTTGATCTAGGCCAGAAGCAGACCTACGTCAGGATAACCCTTCTTTGAAACACTTTGGTAGTGCTCCTGGATGAATCCACATAATGAATCAGAGCACATGGAGCCATCCTTTTATCTTTCTGTCAATAAAAAATATGGTAGACTAGCCGATATTTATATCAGTTAATGAAAGAGCCCAATGCAAAAAAATGCACGTTGGGTCTTTGAAACAGTTCAAATCATTTTGATAATAATAAGTTTGATCTGTTTTACCGAGAAGGTCTACGGTTCGAGTCCGTATAGCCCTAAAACCTAAAAATTAAAATAAAAAACGAAAAGAAAATAAAAATATTATATAATAAAAAATAAAATTTACTAATAAATTTACTAATAAATATAATAAATTTACTAATAAATATATATATTATTATATAGATAATATGTATAATATATATAATTTATATAGAAATATATATAATATATATTTTTTATATTTTTATTTTCTATTTCTAATATATAGTATCTAATATATACTATATTATCTATATTATTTATATTATCTATATTATTATAGTATATTATTATATATTATATAGTATATAGAAGAAAATTCTATAGAATTATAAATTCTAAACAAAAAATGAGATTTTATATTTGTAATTCGTTTTCTTTAGTTCTTTAGAAAAAATCTGAAGTGCGGCGAAAACGAGAGAGTCTTGTTTGTATAAAATCAATATATACTTATATTTATTATATCTAAATTATATCTAAATACAAAGTAATAGAAATAAAATAGAATTATAGTGGATGAATCTTGAAACAAGACATGTACCGTAGCAAACAAATGAAACTAGGCGGTTCGATCAAAATAAATTGTTGTTTTGACTACAGTTATGGATGATTTTACAATTAATTCGAATCGACTAATCCGGTATATTTTCCACATTAATAGGAGTACGTCTATGTTTCTGCTTTACGAATATGATTTTTTCTGGGCATTTCTGATAGTATCAAGTGTTATTCCAATTTTGGCATTTCTAATTTCCGGAGTTTTAGCCCCGATTAGCAAAGGACCAGAAAAACTTTCGAGTTATGAATCGGGCATAGAACCAATAGGGGATGCTTGGTTACAATTTCGAATCCGTTATTATATGTTTGCTCTAGTTTTTGTTGTTTTTGATGTTGAAACGGTTTTTCTTTATCCATGGGCAATGAGTTTCGATGTATTGGGAGTATCCGTATTTATAGAAGCTTTAATTTTCGTGCTTATCCTAATTGTTGGTTCAATTTATGCATGGCGAAAAGGAGCATTGGAATGGTCTTAGCTCTTGAATAGTCATCAAACAATAAAAAAAAAATAACAAAGATTGAGACAGTTATGAATTCCATTATTGAATTTCCTTTACTTGATCGAACAACCCAAAATTCAGTTATTTCAACTACATCAAGCGACCTTTCAAATTGGTCAAGACTCTCCAGTTTATGGCCGCTTCTCTATGGTACCAGTTGTTGCTTCATTGAATTTGCTTCATTAATAGGCTCACGATTCGACTTTGATCGTTATGGACTGGTGCCACGATCTAGTCCTAGACAGGCAGACCTAATTTTAACAGCAGGCACAGTAACAATGAAAATGGCTCCTTCTTTAGTGAGATTATATGAACAAATGCCTGAACCAAAATACGTTATTGCTATGGGAGCATGTACAATTACAGGGGGGATGTTCAGTACCGATTCTTATAGTACTGTTCGGGGAGTTGATAAGCTAATTCCTGTGGATGTCTATTTGCCGGGCTGTCCACCTAAACCGGAGGCCGTTATAGATGCTATAACAAAACTTCGTAAGAAAATATCTCGAGAAATCTATGAAGATCGAATTAGATCTCAACAGGAGAATCGGTGTTTTACTACCAGCCATAAGTTTCGTGTTGGATGCAGTACTCATACTGGAAATTATGATCAAGAATTACTCTATCAACCACCATCTACTTCAGAAATCCCTCCTGAAATATTTTTCAAATATAAAAGTTCAGTAGCTTCCCACGAAT
>NC_047656.1:4743571-4775375 GCF_902201215.1 Prunus dulcis | reverse complement strand
CATTCACGCAACGTGCGATATTAGAAGCATACCCATCGGGAAATTTGACAGACGATACAAACTTTAGAAACTTTTTTTTGTCATTCGGTTTCATAGAAAAGAATGCAAGATCCCTTCTAGCTTTATCACTGCCCCTATTCATCCATAAACCCCTTCGTATGCCCATTCTTTCCAAATCAAGACGAGCTTTGATCGTGTCCTTCGTCTGCCCCTCGATATCTAGAATCGTGCCCACCAATGTGTCGAATACATTTTTCTCAACATGCATCACATCTAGATTGTGCCTCAATTTCAGTTTCAACCAATATGGGAGCTCAAAAAACATAGGCTTGTGCGTCCAGTTCAAATGTGTAGAAGGTCTGGTCCGACTAACTGTTTTCCCGAACGGAGCAAAATCCAAACGGTTCAGCTGTTCCAAGATCTCATCACCGAACCATTCTCTAGGTCTGAGGCGACGCTCTGTGTTCCCGTCGAACTCTTTATCTTTTTCCCGCCACTCGTGGTCCCATGGCAACCATCTCCGATGACCAAGGTAACAAACTTTTCCTGCGTGCCAACCAGAAGTTACATCTTCCTTGCATACAGACATGCCATATAACCCTTTGTGCTCCACCCAGAAACCATTGCATATGCTGGGAAATCATTCACAGTCCACATAACTG
Source organism: Prunus dulcis (assembly GCF_902201215.1). NCBI lineage: Eukaryota > Viridiplantae > Streptophyta > Magnoliopsida > Rosales > Rosaceae > Prunus > Prunus dulcis. The sequence goes on along the minus strand of NC_047656.1, from coordinate 4,774,713 downwards.
CTGCCCGCAAAGTGAACATCCTCCCAGTTGATTTATCGTACGTGCGAACACCGCTTGTCCATAAATCCTTCAGCTCATCAACCAGAGGCCTTAAGTACACATCAATTGACCTGCCAGGATCCTCAGTTATCAAAACAGTCATCATCATGTATTTTTTTTTCATGCATTTCCAAGGCGGCAAATTATATGGGAATGCGAAAATCGGCCAAGTGCTGTGGTGTTGGTTTAGAACCCCATACGGATTGAATCCGACAGTGGCAAGTCCCAATCTAACATTTCGGGGATCAGCAGCAAACTCGGGGAACGTTCGATCGAACTCTTTTCATGCCTCCCCATCTGCAGGATGCCGCATCACATCATCGTCTACCCGTTTTTCCTTATGCCATCTCATGTCTGTGGCAGTATGCATCGACATATACAATCTCTGCAACCTAGGTTTAAGGGGCAGATAACGCATCACTTTTTGTGGTATCTTAGTCGCTCTATTCTGGGATGTCATTTTGAACCTCGACTCATTGCATATAGGGCATGTATCCAACGTTTCATGCTCTTTGTAGAATAACATGCAATTGTTTTTGCAAGCGTGGATTTTTTCATAACCCAATCCAAGACCATGCAACACCTTATGTGCATGTTTATGGTCTTTCGGCAAACAATTGTCCGTCGGAAGCATTCTCTTGAAAACCCCAAAAAAGTAATCGAAACACAAGTTCGACATACGATACTTTATTTTTCCGTGCATTAGCTCCACAATGGCAGTGAGAACGGAAAAGCTCTCGAACCCCGGGTATAACTCTTGGTTGGCATTTTTTAACAGTTTTTCATACTGTTCAAACTCCGCACTGTCTATTGGTGTAGGCGCGTCATCTTCCCCTTCCTGATTGATGTTGGTCGATGCGAATGGAAAAGCATCCTGTATAATACCCATGACTTGATCATTAGGATCCACAATAGGTTCAACATTGTCCACTCTTGGGGCATTTGAAGACGAAGCATGGTCTACTTGTTAGCCGTGAAGGTTCCAAATGCTATATGTTTCAATCATTCCATTCCTTACTAAATGAAATCCAACATTTTCAATTGACTCAAACAACGTGTTGTTACACCTCCTACAAGGACAGCGGATTCTAGTTGCACCCGGGTTGTGTCTACGTGCAAACTCAATAAAATCCTCGATTCCATCCAAGTATTAGTCTGCGCATCTATTCGGGTTCTGTATCCACCTTCTGCTCATAATTCCTGAAACCACAATCACGACACAACAATCACAACAACTTCATACGAAGTTATAATGTCACCTTATGCCTCCGGTAAGGGCCCTATCCCATTAGGGAATGCATAGTCCTATCACGTAACCTACGGCTACATGAGATTAGATTTCGACGTGGATTAATTTCGGCAGCATCTCGACACGGTTCTTGAAGTGGGCATAGGTATAAATACCTACGTACCACCCGAAGAACGTACCGAGATGACACCGAAATCTCCACAATCGAAACCTAATCCTGTAGCCGAAGATTATGTGACAACACTATGCATTACCAAACTGTCCAAATAATGGGACAATTCAAGAATTAATTGGACCGCAGTCATGCCTTACGCATCCATGCACGAAATCCAACTAATCTCGAATGGGAAACTACGTGTTACTAAACATAAAAATAAAAGTACGAAGTTAATTTCAATTAACTTCGTACATCACAACACATTGTGCTACGTCACGCACAATTTCACAACATTATAAACATATAACTTCACAAAAAAGTACAAACATAACAAACAAACTTTTACAATAACATACCTTCTCAATCATTCTCCACCAATCACTAATCACAAATATCCCTAACGAGAACAAAATTATTAGCATTAGTACGAATTTACATTAATACATTTAAACTAACGACAAAAAATACATACCTAATAAACGTACAGAATTCACAGCAGAGCAGCAGCAGGGAGGGAGAGTGAGAGAGAGGCAGAATGCAATTTTTGCATTCTGCCTCTGCAATGGAAGATACAAATATGAAGAAGAAGGACTTTGCGCGACGAACAAGGAAAATTCGTCGCGCGAAACGCCGTCGCGAAAACCCACTTTTCTGTCGCACAAAACAACATTTCCGTCGCGCAATCACGTGTCGACATTTGCTTTTTTGCGTGACGAACAAAATCATTCGTCGCACAAAATTCCGTCGCGCGAATACAATCCGGCGTCGCGCAAAGTTTAACTTTCGTCGCTCAAATAAAACTATTTCGTCGCGCAAGAACGCACCGCTATTAAACTTTACGCGATGACGGCATTTCCGTCGCGCAAAAACCCACCTGCATATTGGCGCCAAAAATAAGTTTCCCTCATTTTCTTACGCGACGGTTGATTTTTTCGTCGCGCTAACTTGTCTTTTGAGACGAAAACTCTCATCGCGCAAAATTTTTTTACAGCCATAAGAGGAGCCCATTTTCTGTCCATCTTTGCGCGACGAATATGTGGAATTGTCGCGCAATATAGTCATGCGCGACGATCTCTATCGTCGCTCAAGAGTTTGGCGCCAATAACATAGACTTTACCACCTTTGCGCGACGAAATTTACTTACGTCGCGCATAGCCTCTTTCCGCGACGACATTATTTGTCGCGCTAGTTCTCTGTTGTATGCGCGACGGAATATTTTTTTCGTCGCAAAAGTGCTCCTTGCGCGACGAAATTTTCTTCGTCGCGCAAACTTCCGTCGCGCAAATAGTAAATCGTAGTACTGTTTGTAGATACACAAAAGCACACACATCATCAACTTCCAAAAAATTGTCTCTCTGATTGCAAATCTGTGTCATCTGTTAAGATTATGATGTGGAACAGAGTTTCATCTGGTAAGATTTCGTAACCCTTGGGATCTCAGAAAAATCTGGTTATGTCGGCGGTTTTCTATATAAACCGTCGTGGTTATTTCAATTCTTGTCATTAAGTAGATCTACCGACGTAGGATAAGAAAATCAAAGAAAAAATTGTTAACAAAAATTCTTATTAAGACGACGGTTTAAATTAAAGGTACGACGTATAAAATGAATAAATACGATGTTAAATTTTATAGTACGATTTAAAGATAACGTCGTAGAACTATACGATAATGACGTCGATATATTTATATTTTCCGTCGTTGTACATTAATTTAATACGGCGATATTTTGTATTTTAAAGCCGTGGATTTGTTTGTAATTATATGGCGTCTTATACGAAAACCTCGTCGTGTTATTTTATGAGTAAAATTGGCGGCTTTTATTGAAATCGTCGTCTTTACTTTCTACGTCGGTCGATTCATAACTTCTGCCGTTCTTTGTTGGCTTTGATTGTTTTCTGCGGAAATCTGTTTCAAATAGGCGTCGGTTGTTTAATTAGGTACGTCGTTGTTTTTGAACAGCCATTTGAATCTCCATTTTTAGTTGTCTAAGGTGGTATTACACGACGGTGTTTTTAGAACCGTCGTCTTTTTAAAAACCACGACGGTTTTCACTTAGACCGTCGTTGTTTTCTGGTCATCTTTTTCACTTTTTGTAGTAGTGTACACCTAGGGTAAGAGTCTTGAGCCTTAATTTTGAGATTTTCGGGCGAAGTGTTATCGCTTGGGACACCGACGCACTGGCGGCGCGTGTGGTAGGCCGTGGGCACTGTAGAAAAAGATGCATTTCATCCCAATGTGATCTCCTGGTCCTCACGAGTGCGTAGGTGTACTCGGATTTCAATTCGGATGTTGTTTGACTATCGAATAGATTTACGCCTATTGTGCGTTATCAGGGTTCGATAGGTTCAGACCGTTAGATCGACTTCATTCCAATATATGTTACTCTAGACATTCCTAGTATCATGTAGGAATTCGCGGATAGTGTCCCGGATGTTCCGATTTAATAACTTAAAGTTTGCATTTTACGATAAATGTCCGATCGTGCGATCGTGAGCAATCTAACCGTCTGTTTCGGACCAAACTTACGAGACGTGTATCCTAAACCTTGTGGAACCCTTAGGAACTTTCAAATTGTCTCATTCCTCGTACACTCACTAGAAACCCAGGAAACTAGGATTTTAATTCAAAGTTCTCATTTGAAACGCTTTGTATTAATCTCGTATTCACATTCTGAAATAGGTATTCCGACCAAGTACACACAGCAGGTCCTCTCAGGGTCAAGCAGCGTGGGACTACCTATGAGTGGACTTTGTTTTCAAATCTTATGCATGGTTTTATCATGGGAAAAAAGGTATGCATAATGTTTTCATGGTGTATTGGACATATTATTTATTCAATTGTTGAAATTGATATTTTTATGATGCATTGGCAATATAATTTGGGTTTTGACATATTTTAAGTATCTTGAGTATGTATTTATGGATTTTGAGAAATTCTATCTATAATTGTCTATGTGTGGGGTACTTGAGTTGTTGAGATGAGATTGTGGAAAGAATTGAGTATAGAATGTCAGTTTGGAGTGCTATAAGCACTACCCTATGTACCTCCTCGGATTTGGAACTTGGATACGGAAACTTGAGATACTTGGAAATGTTGGAACCCGGGGCATCCTTGATGGGGTGTTGCTGTATACCCTTGATTGGGTAGTCTGCACGCTTAGGACTGGTCACAGGAGTACGAGTTTTGAGGGTCTCGGTAGTACGTGCTGGCTGAGAGTTAATCCCTCAGTTGGACGGCTCGTTCCCTAGCCACATGGTCAATTGAGGAATTCTTTTATGCGGGCTCTTCCATGTGGACTAGTCAAACAATCCCCCGGTTGGATTGTTTCCCCGATACAACTAGGTGATTGTCATATTTATATTATATATATCTCTTATATTATATATTTATATGTATATATATACGACTATTCATTCGTTCTTGCTTTTGGGTGAGGATACTTCTTTGCCGATCATGCCAATGGGTCCGCTTTCGAGAGTTTAGTTTCGGGACTTACAATATTTGAGTGATGGCTTTGTAAAGTGTTCTTTATGGATTTCGGACTTGGCATCCGGTATTGATTTAACTTGATATGTATATACTTGACTATGTTGGTTTTGGGATGTATTTGGATTTCTTGCATGGTTTTCTAAACGGTGGGGTTTATATTATGTTGGTTTACACTGAACTGAACTTTATTTTTGTCCACTCACACTTTTCTAGTTTGCACCCTCTAGCCAGTAGTTGACTGTGCTCCGTAGCCGAGCCGGATCGTGTGCTTCCAAATCTTGAGTTTTCGTAGGATTCTTTCATCATTTAATTCCCATTAAACTCTGTTTTGTTGCAATCGAATTTCTTAGATATGCTTTGTTATTGCCTGTGCTAGGGTTTGATTTATGAGGCCGGATTCCTTTGTAGTAAATTGTTTATTTCTTTACAAGCATGTTGCTGGTTGGGATATTAAATTGTGAATTTTGAGCAGGTTGAAATTTGGGGAAATGTTCAATTTGCAGGGGAGACTCTGCCAAATTTTTGGTAGAAAGTCTCGGTTTTTAGTAAGTGGGCCCGGCATCGGGGTAATGTCAGTAATAAGACGGTATTCGTCCCGATTTCTGAGGAAATCTGGGGCGGGTCCTGTTAGTAGCATCTTTTTTGATGTGGTAAGTCATAATACGCATCAGTATAATCAAAACCATTGATGCCATAATGAGTATTTAGCACCAATGCTAATTTATTCCTCGATGTTATTAAAGATTTAGGCATCGGAGGTCAACATTCTTTTGGCACATGGTAACAACTTACACATCGGAGATTATGTCAATAGCGATATCGTAAATAACCTTTAGCAACGGATAGTATCTGAAGAGTATGACTATATCATATCCGTTGCTAAAAGTCAATTTTCACATAGTGTACTGTCACTGTCGAAGATCAGTGCCTCGCTACCAATATCCCTTTGATTGTTCGATGACTCTCCATCGAATGCGTTGGGTTCACTATCATACCAAGACTCGCTATTGGACATGTACAAACAAGAAAAAAGGAAACTATGCCATGCAAAAGATCAAGCTATGGAGTCCTACGGCTATCGCTACCTACGACAACTAAACTACCGAACGTTCTTCATGTTCATACATGTTCATAGTCTAGTTTAAGCCATAAAGGTGCATTTAATCAAAAAAAGGACGGAAAAGGCAGAATACCTTGTTTTTACGATGGTGGAAGTTCGTCGGAAATCACTCCCTCGTGAAAATTTTGCCGAAAATCACCTTGGCTGCCGTAGGTACACACAGGAAATCGCCTTTGCAAAGCTCTCGAAATTGCTCTCACAGGCACAAGTGACTCCTCCATCCGGAGTCACTCCTATTTATAGGAAAAAGAGCAACCGGTACAACTCGAAAACCTAACCAAAGCCATAATTACCCTGCTTCGCATGTGTGTCGCGACATGTGGCACCAATCAAAGGAGGAAACTATCTGCATGCTAAGCACCTAAGGCTAAGCGCCATTATGTGTAGTTGTCTCCGCTTCCCAATGAACACACCACATGCAGAAGCCCAAATGACAATAACGCCATCGGAGCAAGCAGAATAACAAGCTAGGCCATGCCGTTCAGAAGAACATGACTACCGAATGGTATAACCAATTTGGTGACCTTTAAGAAACCTGGAGGATGCCTCAAACAAAAAGACCAAACAGCTCCTAAGAAAAGTCCAGGCTCCTCGCCCCAGACAAGGTCACCAAACGGCACTGTGCGAACTAACGGAGCACTGAGCTAGGCCTTCGGCGAGCCAGAGGCACCGAAAAAAAAAAAAAAAGCAAGTCCCCAACTAATAAGCTTTCTTAGATGAAAACTTGGCGGACTCCTGTTTTTACCACAATTAACGAACCAACAGAGGAACGACACGTAGACAAAAGAAGGAATCGTTAAGGAATGATTTGGCACCCCTAACTGCCGAGCGCACGGCCAGACCCCAAAGCATCCTTTGGACATGTGGAACACACATACTGGATGTCTACAGTCCCACATCGAAATTCTACACAACATGCACACCTCTCAAGACTTATAAAAGGGGCACAAGTCCCAAAATGGAGATAACAGGAACTTTCGGCATAGCCATTACCCTGTCCAGTTTGCTATTCACTCTGTACTCACTTAAGTATCGGAGAAGCTTCAACCGGTACCACACTAGTGCCCTAGGCCTTACCGAGCATTCTTATTTGTGGAGATCAGCCTCTCCACTGAGGCCCATGACATTCCGAAGGCAAATACATCACTAAGTTGGGCCCAAAAGTGCCGAACCATTTTTGAGCATCAACAAGTCTTATATACTGTGTTGCGATCACCTCATATTGATAAAAAGTCCAGAGAGCAGTTTGAAATGGAAATCAAGAAACAATATCTGGTCATAAAGACACAACCGCATGAATTGCAGAAGAAGTTTTTTTTGGCTAAAGCGCCAACGTATATTTGGAGCTCAATATGATCTCCTATTTTCTTGCAAGACTCGCTTGGATAGGGAACAACTGCAGAAATTGCTTTGAAGCAAGATCCTAGCATTGACCCTTCCCTGAACCAGAACCAGAACCAGCATAGCGCCGCTGGATGGTTCTGATTAACACAATAGGGAGGGGAAAGAGAGCACTTCAAATGATGCCCTAGTTTGCATTATGGCTGGTGTTTTTCAAGTTTTGTAAGTTTAAAATCTGTTTAGTTCAGATAGGAAGATGCAGAACTGTTTTTGGTTATTGTGGGATTTTGCGTCCAAGTTAGAGAATTATATGAGGTTGCTATAATAATCCAACACTTGACATTTTCAACTTGGAGTTGGATATCTCACTGAACATTTGCATTATCTCTAATGTTAGAAGGCACAGGCAAAGAAATACATATATACATTAGGGCTGGAACTTCCTGTGCTGCAACTTCTTTTATTTTTCTTTGCTTTATCACCTTTACCGTGTGCCAGATTCTTCACCTATTCCATATCCTTGCTTATATTTTTGTTTGTTTGGTGACACCAATTAGCATATTCATCAAATTAGTACAAAGAAATTGTAAACCAGTAGATGGGTGGGTGTGTAGAAGGGTAGCTAATTTGAAGAATGGGTCAATGAGCTGCCTAATTCTTAAAAAAAATATGGTCCATTAATAATTATCAGTTGGCACTGAAGCATCACGTACAAATCTTGGGTCCTACTTTGTTTATTAGAAGAAAAAAGAAAAAAATGAATATTATAAGAGAAAACTTTGGGCATTACATTACGTAGCAAGAAAACAAATATTATAAGAGAAAAAATGGAGAGGAAAAGGTTAAGCAAGTCTAATGCTATGCTTCTACATAACAAAAATCTATATGCTTGTAAAGGACTCACTAGTATAGTGATTTGGAGCAATTGTTCTTTTAGACAAGGTTCAGTTTCAATAGTGAAACTTAAGTTACCTTTTTGCTATTCAATTTCCTCATATTTGGCACTATAGCTACTTTGTACTTTATTATGTTTTATCAATAAAAATATTTTCGCTTTTTTAAAATTAAAAAAGGAATATTGTGCACTGGATTTTGCATGATTGGGAGCATTTGTTCGTTTTATCTGTAGGAATTTTTTATTTATTTTTTTATTATAACTATTTGCTGGCATATTCGTTTTCAACATAAGAACTCATTTTTAATCATAAATCTTCCTAATGGAATAGAAATATCCAGAAAGCTTCGCAAAGCATTCCAGATTTGCCTGGCAAAAGTGGACAGTGTTATTATTACAAAAGTAGACAAATATTATCTATGTCCATAACCTAAGAAAGCTTATCCCTATTGACCCAAAAAAAAATTTTTTAAAAAAAAAAAAAAAACTTATCCCGAGTATTTACTTTATTTTGAACGAAAAAGTCAACAAAAATTCTCAATTTTAGGAGGTAACACCATTTTCCAAATTTTCTTGAGAGACGGTTCAATGAACTAATTAAGAACTCGCACAGTTTGCATTTTGTGTTTGGATTATAAACTGATAATAACTTAGTTATCATATATGAGGGAGATACGGATGGAAGCCTCCATTTCCAATCATCATTAGTAGTTAGTACTGAAACATGAATCCCGAGCTCCTAATAATTATTTAACTTGGGTTAACTCTATTGCGTGTCCGCTCTGTTGCATTCTAGAGAAAAGCACTACAAGGGGGACCAACAAGGAAGCATAAGACAACCTTGGCTAAAATTATTGGTATATATATATATACACACACATATAATCTTGGTTCCAATCCAAAGTTTGAGGGAGTCTTTCTAATTCAATTAGAAATGGGTAGTTCTATCCGTTCTCTTGTCGAAATCACCTCAAGAAAGATCATTAAGCCATTATCTCCGACTCCTTATCACCTTAAAGCTCTCAAGCTCTCTCTTTTGGATCAAATTTTACCTCCTACGTTATATGGAACCCTCGTGTTTTTGTACACCAACCATTGGCATGGTGCCGGTTTTGTCTCCAATGCTTCTAAGCGCTTGCAAGAGTCTCTATCCAAAACTTTGGTTCTCTTCTATCCACTGGCTGGCCGGTTCAAAGGTCCTGCGTTCATCGAGTGCAACGATGAAGGGGCTCATTTCTTGGAAGCTAGGGTTAACTGCCAGCTTGCAGATTTTCTTCAACAACCAGAGCCCAAGTTAATCAATCACTTGATCCCCCAGTCCGATTCTGAAACAGCTCAAGTAGCCTTGGGGTCTGTTATTTTGCTTGTTCAAATCAATTTTTTTAACTGCGGAGGAATTGCTATTGCAGTATCTCCTTCGCACAAAATTGCAGATGTAACATCGCTCTACGCATTCGCACGAACATGGGCCGCCATAAATCGTGATGAAGATCAATATGATGATGGAGTTGGAGGGCAACTAGCGTTGCCGGAGTTTAATGGAGGAAATTTGTTGCCGTCTACAGACTTACCGGCCATCCCAAAGACCTTGGAAACGCCTAGTGAAAATTTAACTACTAGGAAATTTGTGTTTGATGCCTCAAAGATGGCAAGTCTCAAGGCCAAAATTGAGGGTGTTGTCCCAAACTTCATCCCCACAAACGTACAACTAGTTTTGGCAATCATCTTAAAATGTGCTATTGCTGCTTCTCATAAGTCCAAGCCTGGGACTCCAATCAGGCCAACAGTGCTGTTCCAAATGGTAAACTTGCGAAGGAGAATGCTCCCGGAGCTGCCACAAAATGCCATGGGGAATTGGTTTTGGCCACTTCCAATCTTGTTCAAAGAGGATGAGACCCAATTACACGAGTTGGTGAGCACGATGAGGAAAGGTTTGACAGATTTTGTCATTGAGAAGGCAAACAGATTTAAAGGTGTGGAGGGATTCTTGGCAGTGTTTGAATGCATTAGAGAGAGGGGCCAACTTCTGAAGAGCACTAAGGACATCAATCTTTATTGGGCCACAAGTCTGTGCAAGCTCCCTCTGTATGAAATGGACTTCGGATGGGGAAAACCTACGTGGGTCACCAGCAAAGGCGGCTATAAGAACGTAATTGCGTTGTTGGATACAAAGTTTTGTGATGGAATTGAAGCTTGGGTGACCCTTGATGAACAAGAAATGGCCATATTGGAGTCTGACGAAGAGCTCCTTGCATATTTGGTTCCCTCAACCCCAGCACAAACAATGTTTGATATCAAGTCTTCAATAAAGTTGAAATCTAATATGTGAAAAAGGTATGAATTATCTCTTCTCGTGGATTAAAAATAAATAAATAAATAAGTTGTGTGTCATGCATGAAGAAAAATACTACCAGACTAATAGCTAGTTTGTAATCAAGTATCATATAAAATATTAGACAGAGTATATTGAGTTTCAATCTTTTGGAACGGATTGCTTTTTTATTTATATTGGATTCATTTGAGTATTGATGTCCCTAGTAGAACCAAACTAAGCAGCAAACTTTTGCACTTCTATGTATGGTGGAAAAGCTATTGGCCAAAATCTTTTGATAATACAGTGGGCGGAATAGGCGTCGTGGTTCGCAATTCCGCATGTGATTTTGTGGCGGGTAGTATATTTTAGGGGTGGTATTTTAGACCGAAAAATTGCAAAAATCAACCGACATTTAATCGCAATGGAACCACAATCGTGGGAAACCGAACTGCATTTTTGGTATGAAGAATCGAACCGCCCTTTTGCGGTTGCAGTATTTGATTTTCACAACTTGCAGTTACCGCAAACTGCGACTGTATTTTAAAAAAAATAAATATTGCATTTTATTGTTTAATCGTAGCGTTGTATAATAAGACCACTTATCTTGTAAGTAATTAGTTTATTTATGCTTATGTTATTTATGCTTCTTCTTATAATAAATGTATTAAACTTATGTTGTTTTATTTGTAGATAGCATTGGTGCTCAAACAACACGACGGGGTCCTTCAAATCTACTCACCACCACCAACACTTGAGTTTGTAACATTGGTGCATTGCATTTTCCTTTTAGTTTGTAACTTTAATTAACTTTGAGTTGGATTTTTCCTTTGGTTTGTAACTTTAATTCATTTTGCATTGCATTTTCCTTTTGGTTTGTAACTTTAAAGGATTTGGAATTGGAATGCTTGAGAAGTTGAGGTTGTGAATTCTTGAGAAGTTTAACTTTAATTGGAATGCTTGGAATTGTAACTTTAATTTTCTTTAGGTTGTGAATGCTTGAGAAGTTGAGGAGGTTGTGAATTTATATATGCTTGAGAAGTTGAGGTTGTGAATTTATATTTTTGGGTTAAAGTATGCTTGAACTCAAAAGACTTCAAAAGAAGCATCAAAACTATGCCTAAAATGTGGAAGATTGAATTTTTATGGCACAAAAAGAACTTGCTGTTTTAAACCGCTAATTCACGATAATGCGGTCAGTTTGCGGTTTCAAAAATCACCATACCGCAAATAGTCGGTTGGTTTGCGGTTTGGGCAAAAATTCGCGGTTACCGAACCGCAACCACCCATAGTGTATTTAAGAATAACACGACGACGGTCATAAAAATAATGCACGTCATATATTTAATAATAACACGACGGGATAGTTCTCCAACTGACGAATTTGGAAAACACTACTCCCACCGATTAATAATTACCGTCGTCTAAAGAGGGAAATAAAAGCAACTCAGTTTCATTAACTGTCGTGATAGCTCTTCTGCACGTCGGTTCATCTAAAACAATTGACGTCTCAGAGAATACACACGTCAAAGAGGGTTATAAAAGCGACTTTTAAAAGGCCAACCACATCAAGGCCTATACAAAAACCGACGTGGTAAGTGACATAACAGCATTGACAAATTGGATTCTTGGGACGTAATGAAGGATTTAACCACGTCTGTTATTTTACATGAACTGCCTTTCAAGCTCTAATCCAAGGTGTTTCTTTTCCTGTGCACATTGTCAAAATAATTTTTAACGTCCATGGATAACCACAGGAGTCGTGGTTAGGAATTGTTACGTCGGTTCTCAGTAAAGTTGTGCTATGTTAAATCTTTCATATGTCAGTGTTTTAAAAAAAGCGTCGTCTAATTTTGTCCAAGGGGCTTTTTTTATCATTTAAATGTCGATTCTCGCAAGAAACAGACGTGGAATATATTTAACAAGGTGGTGTTTTCCTCCATAGCAACATGGAAAAATTTATAAGCGACAGTCATTCGACGCGCGTGTCATAGTTAATATATTTTACGTCAGTTACTATATGATTATTGACATGTAATATACTTCACATGTTTGTTCTTTTCTGTAAGCGTCATTTAAGTTTGTCGAAGTTTTCTGTTTTTTGCTTTTTTATATATTTTAGACGTCAGTTTTTTAGTTTAGTGAATGTAGTATATGTTAATCACGGCGGTTTCTAGGTTATACACGATGGTATTCCTTCAAATAGAGATGTTGATAACTTTCTTTACGTCGGTATTTATGTTGTTATTGACATGTAACAGTCTTTAGATGTCTCTGTTTTTCTAAAATCGTTGTCTATTGTTATCGAAGTTTTCCTTTTATGCTATTTATATAGTACTTAGACGTCGATTGGAGAAACAGAATATGTTAATGTGTTTTTATGATTAATCACATTTAAGGGTATGTATAAAGAGTACTTCCAGTTTCTGGTATGAAAAAAAATACTTCCTATAAGACGTCATTGCTAACCTGCATGGTTGTTGTGACACATCAAACCTATTAACACGTCATTGCTAAATAAAGTATAATGTGCTTTTTAGTTACCCTATCAATTTGCAGAACAAATTTGTATGTTATAGTCTTTGTTCAATACAAGATACATGCGTTTTCATTTGTGGAAACCTAATGAAACATAAGTTGTTCAAGCACATGCTTAGATAATTATCAATCATCAATATATAGACGTGAACGAAACTCTCGAAAACAACATCTCTTTATTTTAATTTTACTAAATTACACAATATATAGTAACATAATGTTTGTCGTTAATATAAATACGTGAAGGAAACTCTTATAAACAAATCTCTTTTATTTTTTTCACTGAACTGGACAACAACATGTAGCTAACATTGTGTCCAGGTCAGTGAAGCTAGAGTTCACAAAAAACAAACCTCTTTCCATAGAAATTGACATTGTTGAAACCTATACGGGGCACGCGAAGTGTTGACTGAAGCAAAACCAAATGGGGGGTTGAGCCATTAATTGGATATAACAGAAGAGTCTAACATGCATGTATAAAAGCATAGGCTTAAAAATAAAAAACTTAGAATCCGTCCAAGTAAGTAAACCAATCTTACACATAGAGCAATTGACCCAGTCCTATTTCTATTTTATTATTATTATTTAAAATCTTTTTTCGTAAGGGCAATTGACTCAATCTTATTACTATTATATTATTTAATTTCTTGATAAATTTCATTCTATCCTCAACTTTGTTCATTAACCAAGAGGGTTGGAAATTGGAACATTCTTAGTTCCTCTAGAAGGGAAATTTAATTTGGACCACACTTTGACCAAACTAGAGAACCCTTTTTAGTATTGATGAGGAAATTATGTATTCCCTTCCGGACAATCAATCAAAATCTACAACTTTGGTGTAGAATTTGGGTGTTTCTCACACACACATATATATATATATATATAATCCCTTTCTATTGAAAGATTTCTTATATAATTATATATATATATATATATGTTGTATAAAAGGAAAGGCTTTAAGTCCCTAAGAGTGAGTGAGCTATTGAATTCTTTAGCAGCAAATCTGATTCTAATAATTTCTCGACGGCTCTTTTGGATCTATCCATTAGAGTCTTATTATTGGTGTTTTGCTGATCTTAGAACAGTTTAATTAAGAGCAGTGCCCCACCCATTGGTTTGGATGCAGTCAAAGGGTGACGTTAATGAAGTCAGGTTCTCTACATATTATATATGGCCAGATATATATTAGTTCTTAATTAATAACGACTTTGCAAAATCAAGCCAATAGGATATAGTATACATCTACCATATCCTATTGGATTTTGTTTTTTTGGCAATTATTTGGTTATTAGCAAAGAAAATATTCAAAGAAACTTTTTTTATTTTTTTTATTTTAAGAACTTCGAGATTATGGGGAGAGATTTTATTAATATTAATCGTCCTCCCTACGTCAGGCCAAAATAATAAATAAATAAAAAATTCACCCTCCCAACATGTGTACACAAACTTGTTTTGTAGGCAAATGTTGACTGGAATTTGTACACTATTATAGAGGAGATCATTCATAAAAAAAATTCTGTGTATTATAAATAGATAATTTGGATGAACACCATTACATCAATTATCTTTACTTTTTGATATATTGTAACTTATGTAATTAGTAGCCTTTAACTCATAATTTGTAGATTAGCTTTCTATCATTGTAAGCCTATAAATAGGAGATTATCAAAGAAGAAGATGACAAGTTCTAGAGACTAATTTCTATTGTCTTCCTCTACTCCTCATTTTTCTCTACAAATCCCCACTACTACATTTCACTATCTGCGCGACGAAGACAAATACGTCGCGCGAATCACCCTTGCCCGACTAAGTATACCATGCGTAGCGCAAAATCGAGCGACGACAAAAGTTCGTTGCGCAAAAAGACTTAGCTCGACAAAAAACTCTATCGTCGCAAAAAGCTAGGGAAAAAACCCGGGAACCTTTTTTTTGGTGGCAAAACCTTGCGCGACAACAATTGTCGTCGCAAGAGATCGCTTTGGGCGACAAAAGTTCTTGGGGTCGCGCAAAAAAAAATACGGGAAGAAAAACGCGGGTTTATGGTATTGGCGCCAAATTCTTGCGCGACGAGATATTTTATTTTGTCGCGCTTACTCTTTGACGACGAATATTTTTCGTCGTGTTAAAAAATGTTCCAATATCTTGCGCGACGACATATTTCGCGATGACAGGATGACTTGGCGCGGCGAATATTTGAGGGACGAAAAATATTCTAATCATCGCGCAAAGTTCAATGTCGGCACAACCTTGCGCGATGAAAGAATGAATATTGCGCGACGAGAATTATAATTGCGCGATGAATTTTCGCACGAAGATGCAATTCTTTTTGTCACGCAAATTGTTATGTTTTTGCGCAACGATGGTTTTGTTTAGCGCAACGAATACATGTTCGTGGAGCAAATCTTTGTCCTTTACATCATCGGTTTCAGCCATTGCAGAGGCAAACTGCAAATAAAATTGCAGCTTGTCTCTCCCTCTCTCTCGAAAGATTTTGGCAAACAAAACTCGTCAATTTCATTTCTTTTATGAGTTGAACTACCTCTGCTTCTGCTACATTCGTTGGGTATGTATTTTTTGTCGTTAGTGTAAAAGTTTTAATGTAAATTTATACTGACACCATTAATTTCGTTGTCTATAGGGATAGTATATGTGAGTAGCGATTGGTGGAGAATGATTGATAAGGTATTTTCTTCGTTTTATAATTTAAAAATATATAATTAATTATATTAGGTTTAAATTGTTTTTTGAAATTATAATTATATTATGTTGTTAAATTTATACACGTTGATGTACGAAGTTAATTGAAATTAACTTAGTACTTTTTTAAAGTCAAACTTAGTTTCCCGTTCGAGGTTAGTTGGATTTCACGCATGGATGCGAAAGCGTGATTGCGGTTCAATTAATTCTTGAATTGTCCCATTATTTGGACAGTTTGGGAATGCATGGTTATGTCACATAATTTACGACTATAGGATTAGGTTTCGGTTGTGGAGATTTTGGTGTCACGTTCTTCGGGTGGTACGTAGGTATTTTATACCTACGGTACACCTCAAGAACTGTGTCAAGATGCTGCTGAAATTCATCCACATCGAAATCTAATCTCATGTAGCCGTAAATTACATTATATGACTATGCATTCCCAAATGGGATAGGGCCCTTACCGGAGGCATAAGGTGACATTATGATTTTGTACAAATATAACATGATTGTTGTATTGTGATTGCGGTTCCAGGAATTATGAGTAGGAGATGGATACAGAACCCGAATAGGTGCGCATATGAATATTTGGATGGAATCAAGGATGTTACTGACTTTGCACGGACACACAACCCAGGTGCAACTAGAATCCGTTGTCTTTGTAGGAGGTGTAACAACACGTTGTGGGAGACAATTGAAAATGTTCAATTTCATTTAGTAAGGAATGCAATGATTGAGACATACATCACTTGGACCTATCACGGGGAACAATTAGACATTGCTTCGTCTTCAAGGGCCACAAGAGTGGAGAATGTTGAACCTATTGCGGATCCTAATGAACAAGTCATGGATATTATAAATTATGCTTTTCCATTTGCATCGATGGACAGTGCAGAGTTCTAACAGTATGAAAAACTGTTACAAAATGCCAACCAAGAGTTATACTCGGGGTGCGAGAACTTTTCCGTTCTGACAGCCATTGTGGAGCTAATGGACGAAAAAATAAAGTATCATATGTCGAACCTGTGTTTCGGTTACTTTTTAGGGGTTTTTAAGAGAATGCCTTCGATAGACAATTGTTTGCCGAAAGACCACCGATTGGCGCAGAAGGTGTTGAATGGTCTTCGATTGGGTTATGAAAAAATTCACACTTGCAAAAACAATTGTATGTTACTCTGCAAAGAGTATGAAACATTGGATACATGGCCTATATGATGACTAAAATCCCACAAAAAGTCATACGTTATCTGCCCTTGAAATCTAAGTTTCAGCGATTGTATATGTTGATGCATACTGCCACAGATATGAGATGGCATAAGAAAAAATGGGTAGATGACGATGTGATGCGACATCCTGTAGATGAGGAAGCATGGAAAGAGTTCAATCGAACGTTCCCCGAGTTTGCTGCTGATCCCCGAAATGTTAGATTGGGACTTGCTACTGACGGATTCAATCCGTACGGGGTTCTAAACTAACACCACAGCACTTGGCCGATTTTCGTATTCCCATATAATTTGCAGCCTTGGAAGTGCATGAAAAAAGAATATATGATGATGACTGTTTTGATAACTGAGGATCCCGGCAGGTCAATCGATGTTTATTTACGGCCGTTGGTTGATGAACTCAAGGATTTATGGACAAACGGTGTGCGTACATATGATAAATCCATTGGGAAGATGTTCACTTTGCAGGCAGTAGTTATGTGGACTATGAATGATTTTTCCGCATATGCAATGGTTTCTGGGTGGAGCACAAAGGGTTATATGGCATGCCCTGTCTGCAAGGAAGATGTGACTTCTAGTTGGCACGCCCGAAAAATTTGTTACCTTGGTCATCGGAGATGGTTAGCATGGGACCACGAGTGGCGGGAAAAGGATAAAGAGGTCGACGGGAAGAAAGAGCATGGCCTCAAACCTAGAGAGTTGTCTGGTGATGAGATCTGAGAACAACTTCACCGTTTGGATTTTGCTCCGTTCAGGAAAATAGTTAGTCGGACCAGACCTGCTACACATATGAACTGGGCGCACAAGCCTATGTTTTTTGAGCTTCCATATTGGTCGAAACTAACATTGAGGAACAATCTCGACGTTATGCATGTTGAGAAAAATGTCTTTGACACATTGATGGGCACGATTCTAGATATCGAGGGGAAGACAACGGACACGATCAAAGCTCGTCTTGATTTGGAAAAAATGGGCATATGAAGGAGTTTATGGATGAAAAGGGACAGTCATAAAGCTAGAAGGGATCTTGCATTTTTTTCCAGGAAACCGAATGACAAAAAAGAGTTTCTAAAGTTTGTAGCGACTGTAAAGTTCCCTGATGGGTATGCTTCTAATATCGCACGTTGCGTGAATGTTGACAGGGTAAATTTACTGGACTAAAGAGCCATGACTGCCATGTCTTTATGCAATGCCTACTTCCTGTGGGGATTCGACACCTATTGCCGGAAGATGTAGTCAAGCCAATTGTATTGTTATCTAGATTTTTTTCCCAACTGTCGGCAAAAACATTGCGAATGACAGACATTCATCAGTTGCGCCATGACATTGTCTAAGTCCTATGCAAGTTTGAGATGATATTCCCTCCAGCTTTCTTCACATGTATGATTCACGTGATGGTTCACTTGCCAGAAGAGGCATTGCTTGCTGGTTCAGTCAACTATCGTTGGATGTATCCAATAGAAAGGTATATAATCATCATCATTTGTGTACGCATCATTATCCTATGCTTGCTACTTGCTAATTTGCATCGTATCATTTTATTTTCGCAGGCTTCTCGGAGAGCTGAAAAAAAGCGTACACAATAAAGCAAAGCCCGAAGGATCAATTATAGAGGCTTGGGTTCAATACGAGGTGCTTACTTTATGTGGAATGTATTTAAAAGATGTGGACACGGCTTTCAATCGTCCTCAGCGCAATAATGATGGAGGTGTGAGAAATGTGAAACTTTCTGTTTTTGCCCAAAGCGCACGACCCTTTGGAGGAGAGGCGTTTTCCGAAAATGACATAGAGGTAGCCCATTGGTTCTTACTGAACAATTGTGATGAGATAATCCTATACTTGGATGAGCATGAAGAGATGATGAAGCGAGAACATCCATCACATTTGTATTCCAAGAAACACCGTGAATTGTTTCCACAATGGTTTTTGGAATATTTACGTTATAAGTGTTTTGTATTTGACATATATATTGTAGTATTTATGCTTCTCAAACTAACATGTGAATGTTTGTGTATAATATTAGGTGAATATGTTGAAATCAGAGAATTCCCCCACTTACAGTGAAGAGTTATATAACTTGGCATTCGGCCCAATTAAAGCTGAATTATTTTCGGATTGCCATGTTAACGGCATCAAATTTTTGGGGACTGTACGAGATGACAAGTTCTGTATGCAAAACAGCGGTGTCCATGTCCTAGGTGGAGGCGAAAGTACGGACATTGATTTCTATGGCAAACTCACAACTGTCGTGCAATTGCTTTACAAGGACCGATACCAAGTAATCATGTTTAAGTGTCGATGGTTTGATACGAACCCGAACAGGCAAGGAAGTGTTAAAATTGACCATGGGTTACTATCTGTGAACATTAACAGAACTTGGTACGATGACGACCCTTACATTTTGACAAACATGGCAAAACAGATTGTATATCTAGATGACCCTAAAGCCAACAGCGGTTGGAAAGTTGTTCAGCAGATGGATCAGAGGAACGTGTATGTTGTACCAGAACTAGATCCGTCTGACAATGGCATAGACGTTGTTGACCAACGTTTGGAATCTTCCATGGAAAATGATACACAAACACTTCTAGATACAAATGTTATACAAGAACCGTTTCAACTTGAAGGAGTGTCTTCAAGAGAAATACCGATTCAGTCAATTACAATTGACCTCGGTGATCTTCCGCGATACGATCCAACTGTGGGCCCAAACAATGGCGATGATGTACTTATAGAGGAGGAGGAGGATTGGGAGACAGAAAGTGATGATAGCAACGGTAACGAAGCTTATTATAGTTCAGATGATGAATAATGTAATTTATTTGTGACCTGCCAATATAAATAATGTAATTTATTTGCTACTTGCCATGATAGCGACAGTATATCGTTTTATTTTCTCATTCTAATTTCCATGTATTCCTATGCCTTAATTTCAATTTTATTTCACAAATCGTAAGCTTTTCAATGATTTTAGTTAAATATTTCATACCTTTTTAATTAATTACTTTTAAATTTAATTACGACATAAATACGAGCTATACCTTCATTTCAATCCTATAATATAGGCTTACTCATACATTTATTTAAATCCTAAAGTCATGACGTTTTTTGCAATAATTTCTTTTACTTCTTTATATATAAAAAAATTTGGTTTTACACTTTGCGCGACAAAGAAGAGCATGTATTCATCGTGCAACAATCAGGAACTATTTGAG
The DNA here is from genome assembly GCF_902201215.1 of Prunus dulcis. NCBI lineage: Eukaryota > Viridiplantae > Streptophyta > Magnoliopsida > Rosales > Rosaceae > Prunus > Prunus dulcis. The sequence continues at coordinate 4,754,438 of NC_047656.1, read as the reverse complement.
ATAATATAAAAGGACCCTGGTTTTACACTTTGCGCGATGAAGAAGAGTATGTATTCGTCGCGCAACAGTCGGGAACTATTTGATATATTTGAGCGACAAAAAAGAGCATGTATTCTTCGCGCAACAATAGAAAAGGACCTTGCATGGCCAATAACATTTTGGCGTCGCATAAGCTTTCAGCGACGAAGACAACCTGTTTCGTCACGTAAAGTATTAGTATTTATATATTATATATATTATATATTATTTTTATGGCGTACGCATTCTACAAAACTAGTGTCAACGATCCAACCGTGAAACATGTTTGTATATGCTGCCAGATAATATACCTCAAAAATTGCAACCAAAAAAAAAAAAAAACATTCAGAGACCTACAAACAGTACAAAAAATTTCAATGGTTATAAATGAAAAATCACGATTTAACAGTTATTTTAACTCCGATTGCGATGTTTGTTTACAGCTACACTCCGTCACCCTATATGAATACAATGACTGAATATGATCTTCAATTTAAAAGATTTACACTGGTGAATACTACAAAATGACATGTTATATTTAACGAAAGTATAAATAAACTCTTCATTGTTAGATAGTGTACTGTTTTTAAGGCATATGCATTCTACGAAACGTGTTTGTATATACTGTGAGATAGTATACCCCAAAAATTGAAAAAACAAACATTCAGACATCTAGTAACGGAACAAAACTTTTTAACGGTTATAAAAGAAATATCTTGCCAGACGCATTCTTTCGTAGCGCAATGAGATTTTGTGCGACGGAAGAGTCTTCTGCATCGAACAAAATTCTGGCAGACGCATCATCTCATCGCGCAATGTATTAATTTAGGGTTTAGGGTTCACGGGTTTGGGGACTTTGTGCGATGCATGTACCGTTTTAGTCGCACAAAATATTGTTAGACGCAATATTTCGTCGCGCAATGGTGTTAGGGTTCATAGTTCATCTTTTGCGCGATGCGTCACACTTCCTCGTCACGCAGGTTCGGAAAATCTTGGCGGTTCAAATCCTGCTAATAGAAAAGTCTTTGCATGACGGATCAAGACCTTTTTTCTTCCTCCCTCCGCGACAACACCTCCTTCCTCCAGCCTGCCCCCCCAAGCCTCCATACCTCCGCCGCCAGCCCCAAGACCAGGCGGCTTGCCTTAGCTGCCATACCTTCCAAACGTCGACGCCTCCCAAGCCTCCATAAATCGACGCCGCCATCCTCTCTCTTCCTTTCCCCCTCTCTGACCCCAAATTCGTTCCCTCTCTCTCCAACCCAAACCCCCCATCGCCAATCACACCACCGCCTCCCCCTCTCCCAGTCGCTGTCTGTACGTATAATCTCCCCTTTTTTTGTTTTGTTTTTTTCAATTTTAAATATATTCGGGTGAATTTTGTTTTCTGTTTCAATTTATGTATTTATTTTGTTAAGTGTTGAAATTGCTTAGTCTGATGGTTGGTTAGGGTTTTATTTTTTATTTTTTTTAAATTTTAAATATATTCGGGTGAATTTTATTTTTTTTCTGTTTCAATTTATGTATTTATTTTGTTAACTGTTGTGGTGGTTTGAATTATGTGTTTCAGTGTGATTTTTTTGCTGTTTTCACATACTGTTTTTTTTTTTTTTTCTATTTTGGTGTTTCAATTATCGTAGAATTTTTTTGAGTTGGGGGAAAGTCGGCCATAGTGATCCGGGAGTCCCGTGTGGAAGGGCTCTCGCTCGATGGATCAAAGGTACGCCGGGGATAACAGGCTGATGACTCCAGAGATGAGAGAGTGAGAGTGAAAAAACAGCGGAGGTGGGTGGTGGGGAATCTGTGAGTTGGGGGAAGAAAAGTCGAGAAGAAGGAAGGAAAAGTGTGTTAACATTTTTATTTTATTTTATAATCTTGTTTTAATTAAATATTAGTTTTAGATAATTGTAGGTTTTTTTGTTATAATAAACATTAAAAATGGTGTATGTGTAAAAAAACTATTCTTAGATGCATACTTGTTCAGTTTATCAATTAACCAACAAAATTCAATTCTTTATTTATCATTTTCACTTATTATTAAAGATAATTCTAGGATTTTCTAACATTAGAATTTTTTAAATTTAAAATTTCCTTTTAGAACATACATTATCAAAAATACACTTGAAAAATAGCTCACATATTATTATTCTCAGATTTGATTGTTTAGTCTAAATCATGCATATATGTTGTTCGCAAATTTTTTGTGTATTTGTTGTTGGAAATGAGATAAACAGACTGTTGTTGGAATCCATGAGTTTTTGCATTTGAGTTATTGGTATTTTGGTGATTGAATACATTTAATATTGAATTTGTTCTTCATTAGTTATTGAGGTTTTTCTTTTTTCTTTTTTTAAATAAATTTTTGGCCAAGGAGGTTTTAACTTTGAATGCTTGTTCAGTTTTGCAGATATCAGACCTCATCAGAAGTCGTAAGGCGGTGACGATTGCACCAAGTTTGCCTCCCCCGCCTACGACGTCAGCTACCACAGCTCCAGCATAAGTGCACGCCATGGCGGTTTGTCCCCGGGTCCCCCATGCGCCGGCGTCATTAGAGTCGTCAGTGGCGCAGCTTGTTAGTGCCAGGCAGCGTCACCGCCCCCCCAGCACGACCGACACCACTTCGACCTCCGCTGCTGGTGCCTCGGAGTCACAACCAGGTAAATATTTCCTTCAACTCTGGCTATTTCAGACCAAGATTTTAGTACGATTTGTTATTTAACATTACATTTATATTTCTTTGCAGCCAAGAAGCACACCCAGGGACCTTGTTACCAGTTGAAGACGGCGAAGGTTACCCGGGTGACCAACAGTTGTATCAACATCAGATACGACGAGCTGCACCAACGGCGGACCAACATAGCTCATTGGCCCACGACATTGGTCACGTCGTTCGGACCCATTGCCCGATGAAATGGAAGTCTTGAAAAGCCATGCCTGACGAGATGCGAATAGCAGTGCGCTCCCAACTTTTGGTATGTTTCTTACTTTTTAATTGTTGTCCCTTCACATTTTATATATTTTTAATACTTCATGTATGTAATGAATTTATTGCAGACGAACTACAATTTGGAGGACCTCGACGACGAGATACATTAACAGACTCTTTGTTGAGAGGCATAAGCAGTGGAAGAGCAACCTGCACCACCATTTTCACACATATGATGATCCGCAGGTTGCTCTTCAGGAGGGTTGCCCGAAGGAGCTTGAGGGGCGGGGGCAGTGGCTCTGCGATCATTTTCAGGAGGCCGATTTTGTGGTAATTTCTTATCGCTAGTTGATAATTATATCACGTTTTTTACTAAAGTTTATTTAATTTTTAATATTTCATTTAAATTTCAATTAATACGTTTTATTTTTTGTATCACAGAAGAAGGCCAAAGCAAATAAGGGCAATAGGGCGAAGAAGACTCTTCTCCACCATTCAGGTTCCAGGCCCTTTTCCTATAGGATGGAGGAGTGGTGGCGGGTAATAATAAAGTCATTTTTATTTAATTTTTAATATATTATTAATATTAATTGGTTTTTTTTCATAAAAACATTTTTTGGAATTGTTCAATTCAGGGGGGCCAAATTCCCCGAGATTGACGTCTTTGGCGACGTTTATGTTCACCCTGGGAATGAGTTGGTTGAGTCCCTTCATGTAAGTAGTCTTTAATCTTAATTATGATATTACACATTCAAGTTTCATAGTTATTATATGAATATTTTATGTTATGTTAAACAGACGACGATGATGGAGAAGAGCCAGTTAGTTCTTCAGGATCCATCTCCCAGCTTCCTCCCGATACGTTGCTCGAGTCTATGGATCCTCCACAGGATGCAGGGTTTCAGATACTGACGGAAACCTTGGATGAAACTCTCGGGAGGCGACCAGGGACATATTGTCAAGGGATGGGGAATGCTCGGCGGCAGGAACCTAGACCTCATTCATCGTTGCGGGCAAGCAGTCAGGCGATTGCTGCTTTGACGGCAAAGGTGACTATGCTTGAAACCCAGATGGCCAATGTGGGAACCTAATTAAATCAAAACCCTAGGTCAAATAATTCCTTCCATTTGGGGATTATTTGACCTAATTGGGAATTATTCAATTTAATTGGGGATTACCCAATTAAATAGAATATTACCTAATTGGGTCGAGAATTGATTTGATTCCTACCCCAATTCCGAATTAAATGGGGAGTTACCTAATTAAATTAGGAATTGAATTGATACCTACCACACTTAGGGATTTGATTTACCCTAATAAATCAAATCCCTAATTAATCAAATCAATTCCAAATCGGGGAGGAATAATTCCTTTCCATCTACGGAATTATTCATCTGAAACCCTAGCCTCCGAGACTACTATAAAAGGATGGCCACACACAAAGGTTAAGGTACCCCTAAATTCCTACTAAAACTCTATAGAAATTATTTCTCAAAAACCCTAGTCACCTCCTTTCTTTCTCTCTCTCACACAAGGCTCCGGCCACCACACACTGCTCCGACCACCCGGTTTTTCTTGAATTACCCTACCTAACTTAGGCATCGGAGAGCCTTTGGCCAACACCCCCCCGGGTGTGGTCCTTTTACTCCGATCTGTTTTGCAGGGAGAAAGAGAGGCGGAGAAGACGAAGGAATCTTAGGCGAATATTCTCGTGGGGAAATTTGCTCCCACAGCCAAGATGACACAGTTTCTACAGTCTCTCGCCCAGGCCGACGTTCCCATACCGCCTTTTACTCCCTCGTCTACCTCTGAGCCCATCCAACCCGAGCGTGGCCACCACACCTCTGCCCTAATCGACAATGTCCAGACTTTCGTGCTGCATTCGCCTGAAGACCACGTAGATTTTGGAAACTTGTTTCATTAGTTTTTTACTTTTTTAATTACATTTTAAAGATTTCTATTGTATTTTATACATTATTTTCTTAATTACATTTTAAAAATTTCTCTTGTATAGCTTTACATTATTTTATAACACAATTTATCTCTTCATTACATTTTTTCATTGCAATAAAATAAAAAACAAATTTTTTTTTACACAATAAAAAAAAATTTATTGAAAAATATATTTTAATTTTGCACGACGAAACAGATTCCGTCGCCCAAGTTTATATTTTTTGGCGCGACAAAAACTTTCTTCTCGTGAAAAGAAAGTGCACGACAAAAACTTGTCGTCGCGCATTACATCTGGTTGCACAATCCCCTGTGAGACGAAATGCGCGGCGGCCCTTGTTCGTCATGCAAAATTTTATGACACTAAAGTGTTCCGTCACGCAATCCCTTGTGAGATGAAATGCGCGACGGCCCTTTTTCGTAGCGCAAAATTTTACACCGTAGCGCTAATATTTCGCGAACTCAAATGTTTTCGTCGCGCAAATAATTCTGAGACCAAGGACTCTGTCATCTGTAGATATTTGGTGCGATGAATGCATCCGTCGCTCTTTTTGCGCGACCAATTGAAAAACTTAGTCGTGCAAAGTCTTTCTTCACAATTTTTGCGCGACGATATGGGCGCGGCGAATTATTTGTTGCTTTGATATTTGTGCGACGAAATGCTACTTTGCACGACAAAAGTTTTTTCGTCGCGGAAAGTGGAAAATGTAGTAGTGTCCTTTAGTTACATAACACATTATCAGCACGAGTCTCTAACCACTTGAGATAGCATAGTTTCGTCTCAAGTATGAAGGCTCTTGTTACATAGGCTTATCAAATGGAAAGAAGTTGAATGACAAGATTCCAAATAGATAAGAATTGTTTTATTATATTTGTCATTTACATATGCATGAGTTATGACGAATTTGTATTTTTATAATAGATATCTATCTTGTTTGTCTACTTACAAGATTTCAATTGTATTTTGTTATTTGTCAGAAATCAAAGATTTTCATTCAAGAGCAAAGTAAGAGACTCAAGAATCTCAATTCTTATACAACTAATGGAGGACTAGAAATTCCTCAGTTCTTATTCAATCATGTAAGGGCCAGAAGATCCTTATAATATAAATATTTGTGGACTTGAAGTTCCCCAATTCTTAAAAGGCAAATGAAGCCTTGAAACTCTTTGATTCATTTTTCACTGGAACTAGAAGTTTCAACAATTTATTTTATTGACGTATTTTAATTTTTGTTGTATTTTATTTTTACTTAGTTATTTTCTTTGGTTTCATTTTTATTTTAAACAAGGACCCAAACTCCCTAAATTATTCTGATATAATTAAATAAAGACCTAAAGTCTCATAGTTCTCAATCCACATAATATCTATACAAGGACTTGGAATTATGCAATTCTCAAAAAGCAAATCAAGACTTGGAGTTCTTTGATTTTTCTTTAATTGGAACCAGAAGTTCCAACAATTTATTTTATTTCAATATTTTAATTTTTAATATATTTTTCTTGGATATTCAGTTATTTGTTTTCATTTCAATAATTTACATTTAAGGACCTGAAGTTCCTAATATGAACCGAAGTTCAAAAATCTGAGAACCCAAAGTTATAATTATGTCAAATCTAAACTATAAGTTTTGACCACATATGCATTAAAATACGTAAATTATAGAACCTGAACTTCTAATTGTGTCAACCTCCAAATTGATATTTCAACAAGTGCATATGTATTATGGTTTTGGGCTGAAAAATATACATCATGTTACGAATCTAAAGTTTCAACATTATTTGGATTTCGTGTTATTTATTTTTTATTTTTGATTTATTATCGTTTTATTTTATTACCTTGAACAATAACATATTAATACAAATTTGGATCTGAAGTTCAAAATCAAATATTCTTTTTAAATTTGATATATGTACTCGAACCTGAAGTTTCAATTATATGTTAGGGAGACTTTGGAAAAACCCAAAGGAGAGATAAATTTTTTAAAAGAAGCCAAAATGGACAAAATTGCCCTTATTTATTTTTGGATTTCCTAAGGCATCCTTTACATTTGCATGTCTTTGATTTGAAAGTTAAGAGGTTTTTCTGTCTTTTTTGAAAAAGCTTTGGCTTTTTCCAAAAGTAAAATTTTTTTTGTGGCTAAAACCTAAATTTACTTATATGGTTAATATATAATCAAAGTTCATAATTTTTATTGAGATTAATATTAATATGAATTGCAGTTCATACCTTGTCAAGAACCTGCAGTTATGGCATAACATGTATAACATTTTAATTGTACCTGAAGTTTAGAATCAGTCTTTTTTTTTAATTATATTTTTATCATGTTTTCTGTTTGTGCAAATAATCTCACGGGAGAATATTCGCTTCTGGATCCTTCAACCTTCGATCTTCCTTCTCTCTCTTCCTCGATTCCTGTAAAAAAAGATTGGAGTAAATAGACCACACCCGGGGGGTGTTGGCCAAAGGCCCTCCGATGCCTAAGTTAGTTCGAGTGTTTGTAGGAAAACAATAGCTAAGCAAAGGGTACGGAGTTGTATGTAGGGTGTAAACCGGGTGGCCGGAGCCGTGTGTGGTGGCCGGAGCCGTGTGGAGAAAATATGGAGAGTGGAGAGGGAGAGAGAGCTTCGGGGATTTTTCTCGGGTATAAGGAGTAGGTTTAGATGTACCTTGAATGATGAATGAGGTTGTCTATTTATAGGAGCCTCGGGGCTAGGGTTTCGTAGGAATCGAGTTGGGCCTGATAATATCTGAATTAAATATATATTATCTCTTAAGAAGATAATATCTGAATTAAATGATATTATCTTCTCTTTATTAGGATAATATCTTAATTAATGATATTATCTCTTTAAATAAAGATAATATCATATTAATTAAGATATTTATCCCAATTAATTAATTAACCAGATAAACTGGTTTAATTAATTAATTTAAGAGATAATCTTCTTTTCCACGTGGCGTGCCCTGATTGGAGACGAAAATATATGCTCCCACAAATGCCCCCAGCTTCTGCATGGCGCTTGTGTGGCATGTAGGAGATGAAATTATTTTTTTTTGGGGCTCTCCAACTGTGTCTGGGCTTTATTATGTGAGTTGGACTCCTTCGCAGATCGGATTCCCAATTGGTGTAGGCTTCTGACTGTTGTTGGAGTTGGATTCCCAGTAGGAATGAGCTTGTGATTCCTTCTTGACCCGGGTTGTCCAACCTTATAAATACAGGGCTTCTCTTCACTCTTTCTCATATCGCAAACTTAACTTCTCTACCTTCTGGCTTGAGAAAGATTTTGGAGAATTTGTACTTCTTGTTGAGGAGAGGAGTTGCCATGTGGCTGATTAACTTCTGTCTTCTGCTTGTAGTGGGCGACATCAGCAAGCAATTGGAGCTTGGGCCTGACATGGCTAAGGTCCGCCGTGCTTTGAACATTCCCTGAAAGTTTCGTGAGTGGCGCTGGCTGTTGAGCGAGTATCGGAAGGAAGACGGTGGTCTGCCCCCTGTCGAGGATGTCGAGAGATGGAAGCAGAATGGTCCGGACCCTGATGATCTATCTGCTGAACAGGATGAGTGCTTTGCTGAACCCCCACCAAAAAGGAAGGCCGATGTCAAGTCTTCGAGAACTCCAGCTACTTCTTTACGGACGAGGAATGTGTCTCCATTGAGGAAGAAGCCAAGGCTCCCTTCTGCTGAGAAAACCCAAGTAGGAGCTATTCCCGCGTCATCTGCCAGGGTTAAACATCTTGTTGGTGCAGATAGCAAGAAGATTGGTGGTATGCGCAACATTAGGGATGTTCCCCTTAAGCCTCTTGCTGATGAGTTTGGAGATCGTGATCTGCTCCGCGACGTAGTTCGTGCACAGTCCAGCTCACCTATTGAGAAGCCAAGAGATGCTGATTTTCCTCTCCGAAGTTCGGGTCGTTTATACCAGTCGAAGAGTGGAGGTCGATGTGCGAGGTCTGCTCATCCATCCAACCATCATGATCCAACTGTTGAGTCACAAGCAGTCAAGCGTGGAGTTGATTCATCGTCGCCAGTTCCTTTCGAAGTAAGGTTGGCAGAGGCTAAGAAAGCAAGAGAGTCATCTGCTCGGGGAAAAAGTTCTTCTGCAACATCAGCGGCTGATCCAAAGGTGGACAAGCCTAGCCATACAGGGGATGTGGGCGTGTCTAATCTGCTCAAGACGCACTTTCTATCAAGTCCATCTGCTTGTGCTGAGCTGGTTGATCAAGTCCGTCAGGCTGGTGATCTTGGTACTTTTTCAAGTCTTTCCTTGGAAAAACAAAGAGAAGCAACATTTCATCTGCTTCAAAAAGGAGTGGTTTTTGCTGCAGAGACCATCCGGAACTCGTCGTCTGCTGTTGCCCCCTTTTCTGCTCAGCTTAGTGAGTTGGAGAAGAAGAATGCTGAACTGGCTAGCAAGCTTTCTGCCGAGCAGACTCGTTATGAGAAGAAGACGTCTGATTTGCGGGCGATGATATCTGAGCTGAAGAGTTCCCTTACTGAGAAAGATTCCGAGCTCAGCTCTTCTGCTGTTGATTTGGCAAGTCGAAAAGATGCTTATTTTCGCCTTGAGCGCAAGAATGCCGACATCTCTCATAGTTATGACAAGCTTTTGGCTAGGTTTGACGCCCATCATAAGTCTGCTGAAGAATCCAAGTCCGAAGCTGTCATGGATGCGTACAAGTTAGGCTACTTGGACTGCACAATTGGATATGATCCCTTTTATGCCATTGGAGATGAAGACATCGAGATGCTCTATCCTGACTTGCCCCCTGTGCAAGGTGAGGAGGCTAATGCTGCGAACACCGAAGGAGCTGAAGAGCAGGTGGCTGAAGAGGCAGTAGCTGAAGAAGATGGAGCAGAGGATGATGCAGCTAATGAGGCGGTGGCAGACGTCATAGATCATGCATGTGGAGCTGCTGAGAGCGTGGCTGATCAGGTGGACGCTGAAGAGGCTGCAGATCAGGGGTCTCCTGCTGGCGTTTCGGAGTAGACGAAGACTTCTTTATTTCTTTTCAGCTTTTGTAGTCTGCTTTTTGTTTAGAATAATTGGTCTTGTTTTGACCATCTTCTTTTTGTTTGAACTTGGCCGGTTGGTCACTTTACTATGGAAATTTCAGTCTTTATTTTTTCAACTTCAATTTGCACATTGTCTTGTGAACTGCTTGAGTAACCGGTTAGTGTCTTGCTATGTATTTCCCTTGGGATTTTGGCAAAAGCCAGGGTCCCCCTTGAGGGACTCCGGGCGTATTCTGCATTTTTTCCAGAAAACGCTTTAAGACGCTTCTGGTCGTTGCCCTGCGTCTCCCTTAGGACGCTGCTTATGGACAACTGTCTGACTATCCTGCCCCCCTTAGGAAACGGATAGGAACCTGGATACCTCCCTTAGGAAATTCCTGGCGCACCCTGCAACCCCCTTAGGATGCTGCTTTGTGGGCTGCGTCTCCCGAAGGACGCTTTTGGTTGTCGCCCTGCGTCTCCCTTAGGACGCTTTTTATGGACAACTTATTTGACTATCCTGCCCCCCTTAGGAAACGGATAGGAACCTGGATATTTCCCGCAGGAAGCATGGTGACCCCCTTTTAAGAAACTCCTGGCGCGCCCTGCGTCTCCCTTAGGACGCTGTTTAGGCTACGTCTCCCGAAGGACGCTTCTAGTCGTCACCCTGCGTCTCCCTTAGGACGCTTTTTATGGGCAACTGTTTGGCTATCCTGCCCCCCTTAGGAAACGGACCCTAACCCCTTAGGAACTCCCGAAGGATTTTGTCGTCGCCCTGCGTCTCCCTTAGGACGCTTTTTATGGGATTGTTTGGCTATCCTGCCCCCCTTAGGAAACGGATAGGAACCTGGATACCCCCTTAGGAAATTCCTGGCGCACCCTGCACCCCCTTAGGATGCTGCTTTGTGGGCTGCGTCTCCCGAAGGACGCTTTTGGTCGTCGCCCTGCGTCTCCCTTAGGACGCTTTTTATGGGCAACTGTT
>NC_047656.1:4665719-4743471 GCF_902201215.1 Prunus dulcis | reverse complement strand
AGTTCAGTCTTTGATGTGCTGAGGGGTCCAGATATATCCGATTGGGCTGAAATTTGGATATGTTATAGTAGACACCCATTGGAACAACTTCTATCAAGGATGTCTCCTCATCCAGCCTGTGTAAGTTGCTGAAATGAGGCCTGCAAGATGACCCACGAAAACTGGACTGACAAGGAGTGTGGCTCAAATTGGTTTTGTCTTTAAGCTCATATTCCTCTTGTGCCACTCAGCCCTTACCATGCATGAATTGTATCTTAACCTTATCACAAATCCGAGTTCGGAGGAAGATGTTAAGGCCGAAATGAGTTGCTAACCCAGTCTGCTCGTTTTTGCACCATTTTGCATCTTTTCTTATTCAAAGACACCATTGTTACCTAAGGCCCAATGAACTGAATGATAAACAGAAAAAGGGATTAAAAGCACATGTTTGACTCAATAACATAACCAAATCATAAGCAAGAAGGGTACAAAATGATATACAATTGTGAACTGATCAGAATCGCCTTTGAAGCATGTAAAAGAGGGCGTTGAGAATCGTTTGGAGGAGCAGCCTGCTCAATTTTGACTGTGAAAGGTGAGGAGTTTGCTCGGTCTACCACAATGCGTAGTGCATCTTCGAAATTTCCGCCAATCTTTAAGTCTCGAAATCGGTTATTCACAAGCTTCTCAACGTCTTCTGCACGCATGGCTAGTCGGTCACGCTGATGATCTTCGCGATTTAGACGATGCTGATTGACTTCCTCATTGGCTTGCAAGGGTCGACCTTCTCGGTTGCGCTGTCTAGGCGGGGTGTTGGTGGACTGCGCTTGCGAGGGATTTCCAGTAGTTTGGCGACGAGAATTGGTTCTTCGAGAGCGAGTAGCAGAGCGCCTTTCTTCACGGTCCTCATTGTGATGATTGTCGAGTTGACCTCCCTGGGGGCCTATCCTTTCGCGAATGTTTCTCTGCGAGCGAGCAGCAGAGTGTCTTTCTTCTCGATCCTCGTTTCGATGGCCATCAAGTTGACCTCCCTGGGAGCCTAGCCTTTCATGAACGTCTTCCTGCTGGCCCAGGCGAGCGTGGATGTCAGGTTTTGGGCCTAGTATGTCGCGTACGTTGGTCCTTAAATTCAATCTGGAAGGAAAACTTCGTCTGCTTTGAGTGTGGCTTGCGGATGCTTGCGACATGTCCGCGAGCTGATCTCGTTGTTGCGCATTTCCTTGTCCGTTTACTCCTGCTCGACCTACTTGGTTCCCGTCGAACTGCCTATCGACGCGTTCGTGTGTCATTCTCTCTTCGCCCTGTTGTCCAAGGCCAAGGTTTTGAGCCAAGTTTACTCTGTTGAGGAGCTGCCTCATCAAGTTGTTTTGGTCGTCCATTCTCTGAGTTAGCTGGTCAACTCTCAGATTAAGGTCCACTTGACTTCGTGGATCGGGAGGAGAGAAATGTGTGGAGCCCAATTGCACACGGGCTAGGGTTTCATTGGATGTGTACGTGGGAGCATGCGTCGAGCGTGGAGGCAATGGAGGGAGTGGTTGAAGTTGCTCCAAGATTGGGCCAAAGTCGGCGGTGGTGCTATGAAGGTGGATAGGTTCGGCCACGGGGCCTTGAGATGGTACGGCGGCGGCGGAGGCCGGTGCGGTGGTGAGAGGTGGCGGCGCCACCAGGTCGATCGCGGGATCGTGGGTGGAATGGCTTTGGGCCGTCACGGATCTAGCCATCGTTGCGGCTTTGCCTCTCGTGTTCATGCTTCCAACCATGGTTGTTTGGAAGGCTTCGGTGGATTGGAAAATAGGATGAACGGATTTCTTGAGCACGCGTTGAGTATAACTCGCGCTCTCAATGAAAGCACCAAATGTTTGTGCAAATAATCTCACGGGAGAATATTCGCTTCTGGATCCTTCAACCTTCGATCTTCCTTCTCTCTCTTCCTCGATTCCTGTAAAAAAGATTGGAGTAAATAGACCACACCCGGGGGGTGTTGGCCAAAGGCCCTCCGATGCCTAAGTTAGTTCGAGTGTTTGTAGGAAAACAATAGCTAAGCAAAGGGTACGGAGTTGTATGTAGGGTGTAAACCGGGTGGCCGGAGCCGTGTGTGGTGGCCGGAGCCGTGTGGAGAAAATATGGAGAGTGGAGAGGGAGAGAGAGCTTCGGGTATTTTTCTCGGGTATAAGGAGTAGGTTTAGATGTACCTTGAATGATGAATGAGGTTGTCTATTTATAGGAGCCTCGGGGCTAGGGTTTCGTAGGAATCGAGTTGGGCCTGATAATATCTGAATTAAATATATATTATCTCTTAAGAAGATAATATCTGAATTAAATGATATTATCTTCTCTTTATTAGGATAATATCTTAATTAATGATATTATCTCTTTAAATAAAGATAATATCATATTAATTAAGATATTTATCCCAATTAATTAATTAACCAGATAAACTGGTTTAATTAATTAATTTAAGAGATAATCTTCTTTTCCACGTGGCGTGCCCTGATTGGAGACGAAAATATATGCTCCCACATTTTCCACAATAGAATCAATTTGTAACCAAATTGTAATCGGAACTTTCTAGTTCCTTGGTTCTTAGTTTTTATTATTCTTATATTTAATTTGAACCTGTAGTTCAACGCACAAGTATGAATTCATTTTAATTGGATCCACATACTTGAACCTGAAGCTTCAAATATATTTTAATATAGACCAGAAGTTCATTACAATTTATGGATCTTTCTTTCAATATAAATGTGAAGTTCATAATGTTTCATATATGAACCTGAATTTCATTGGATCTTTATGATTGCCAAAACATGCAGTTTTATATATAAAAAATAAATTATCAAGACCCGAAGTTATGTCCATTAATTTACAAAAGATTTACATAGAACTTGTAGTTCTATATATGCAAGATGAATTTGTAAGAACTCGAACTTCTGTACACAAAATGTTTACATGAAATTTAAAGCTTTATAATGTTAGATATAACTATTAAAGAAATTATAATATCAAAGAGAACTTGAAGTTTATTGGTTGCACATGTCCATTCAAAAATGAACCAGAAGTTCAAGTCATTTTAAGAGTTTTAAGTAAAGTCTTTGAAAAGCTGAACTTTTAGAAATTGGGAGGAAATGAAGTTGAATCACAGTTACTCCAATTCAGGCCTTACAAAGAATATATATATATATATAGGGGTCCAAGAGATTGTGTTCACCCACCGTTGGATGTTAATCTAACGGTTCAAAAAAGTTTATTAAAAGGAGTGCAAGAGTGAGTGAACCGTTGAATTTACATCTAACGGTGAGTGACCACAAATTTCTCAGACCCCTATAGTCCAAGAGATCGGGACTGAATATATATATAAAGACAAAAATGTGGAAACATTTCTAGAATCCCAATATTTCCCTTTTTCAAAATTTAAACTTCACGATGTCTTCATTAAAGTCTGTTGGCAGTTCAGGAGTTGTAAGGACAATTTTGTCAAACAAATATTATCCTTACAGATTTCACGGAGTCAGTTTTTCCAACGTGTCTCACGATTCGTAAAAGTTTTTGTGGTTAATTCGGACCACACTTGAACAAATTAGAGAAGTCTATTGATGAGGAAATCATGTATTCCCTTCTGGACAATCAATCAAAATCTACAACTTTGGTGCAAGGTTTGGGTGCTTCTCATACACAAGGACGGACCTGCAGTAAGTACAAACTGGGCTATAGCCCAGTCGAGTGTTTTTCTTCTCTTATTGTTAGTATGAAAGACATATACTAAATAAGTTGCAATATGAGTTGTGCATATATAATCAATTGTTGCCGGCAATGTTGGTGTAAAATTGGACTCTTTAAGTAAATAAAATAAAAATGATATGTTCTTAAATTAAATTTATCTATATATATAAAGCAAAGGCAGAGAATGGTGAAACATTCAAAATACCAGAAAATGCCCTTGGATAATGCAAACATTAAGAATTGAAATTATTAATTAAATGAGGATAATATGGTAAATTCACACTTTTCATATTAAAAAAATAAAAATAAAAAGAATAATCAGATAATGGATTCTATTTTTATGGACCACAACTACCCATTATCTTTTTTAATTTTAAAAATAAATTTAAAGTTTAAAAAAAAAGCCTCTCGCAGGTGCGGAAGCGTGTGCAGAGAGGCTAATATAATATTATGATCAATTTCATAAGCCCCCTAAAAGGTTTACCCGCACCTAAAATCTAGCTCACCCCATTTTAAAATCCTAAGTCTGTCCTGCTCGCGCATATATATATATATATATATATTTGTATGTTGTATAAAAGGAAAGGCTACAGGTTCCCAAGAGCAAGTGAGCTATTGGATTCTTTAGTGGCAAATCTCATTCTAATAATTTCTCGACGGCTCTTTTGGATCTATCCATAAGAGTTTTATTATTGGTGTTTTGCTGATCTTAGAGCAGTTTAATTAAGAGCAGTGGCCCGCCTATTGGCTTGCATGCAGTCAAAGGGTGACGTTAATGAAGTTAGGTTCTCTACATATTATATATGGCCAGATATATATTAGCTCTTAATTAATAACGACTTTGCAAAATCAAGCCAATAGGATATTTATATAACTATATCCTATTGGATTTTGTTTTTTTTGCAGTTATTTGGTTATTAACAAAGAAAATATTCAAACAAACAATTTTTTTTTTTAAGCAACTTCGAGATTATGGGGAGAGTTTTTATTAATATCAATCATCCTCCCTACGTCAGGCCAAAATAAAAAATAAAATAAAAATCACCCTCCCTACATGTGTACACAAACTTGTTTTGTAGGCAAATGTTGACTGGAATTTGTACACTATTATAGTGGAGATAATTCATAAATTTTGTATGTGTATTATAAATAGATAGAATGTGGATGACAACCATTACATTCATTACCTTCACTTTTTGATATTGTTGAGGTTCAAAAATTCACGAGAAGTTCACAGACATTTAAAGTTCAATATAACACATAATGTTGATCATGCGTTGATCCAAACTGTATTTTGGGAATTAATTCATTAAATAATTATAGAAATAGTGTGCATGCCATGCCAATAATACATTTTTCATATGTCAATCACTTACCAAGCTCACATGAACCCAAGTCATGTGGTTTACGGGGCTTGCACGAGGGATTATGGTGTGGAAGGTTACTGAGGTCCACAAAGCCCACGGAAGCTCTTGGATAATGGAGACTTTGGCTAGCTACTTGGAAGCACCAAAGTCCAAGTCCATTGCTTGGAGCTCTTCAATGTGGGTGAGCAAATAAGATATCCTTCAAGCACTCCCTATTACCCTCTAGGAACAAGCCAATTCCGACACCTCCTTTTACTAGTAGGAAATAGTCATTTTTCAATGCCTAGCTTTACCTGTTGGAAATAAGAATGTCCCAATAATGGCGGAGCCACTCCTAGACCTGGAGTGGCCCTGGCCCCCCACCCCCCCATTTTTTTTTATCACTCCTCTATTATATTATATATAATATATAGAATTTATAATAAACAACTTAGAATTTAAGTTAAAATTTTCTCTAAAACAAATTAGACATGACTCAATTAGAAATATTTAGCTCTAAACATGTAAGTATTGAATACTTAGGTGTTTTATATACTTGTATTTTCTACTTCGGCCCCCCCACTTTTACAATTCTAGCTCCGCCCCTACCAATGCACCCTTTTGCCCATTGGAAATAGACTAGCTCCAACACTTCCTTTTACTCATTAGAAACCAAAGAGAGCCTTCACCTTCTATAAATTGGAAGGCATTGCCTATGAAAAACCAACTCCTTCCTCCCTTCGGCTGCTGCAAGCATTTCAGCAGCCATTCCAGCCATTCCTCAGCTATCACAACCATTTCTTCTACTTTCTTAGACTTGAAATCCTCTATCTTCCATATAAAGCCTTACCAAGCATGACTCTAAGCTTTTCCTTCTTCCTCATACCCTTCCAAGCTATGAACACCATAGCCTTCAAGCCTCAAGCTTTTCCTTCCATCATCCTTCTCTTGAAACTCTTAAATCACCATAGCCATAGCCACAAATAACAAGTTCTCAACATCTAAACTCAAGCATATCCACACCAAACTAAGCACATGCATTCTCATTTGCTAAACTTGCGGGTGTTTAGCTCCAATACTCCAAGCTCTCATGCCAAGCTTGTACAATCATGCAAAAGCAAGACCAAGCATTCATTAAGCTGCTGGAAATCTACTCAAACCACCCATATATATATATATATATATATATCTCTCTCTCTCTCTCACACACACACACATACACACTTCATCCCAAATCTGAAACACCCATCCTCTCAAGCTTTGAAACCATAGTCATTACCTTTGGTAAGAAAATGCAGACATCACAAGCTCTTCGCCAAGCTACCGAAAACACCCAAAATCTCAAGCTTTAGTCCTTTCTTTATGCTCATTTTCTCTTAGGTCTCACGCCACAAGCCTCTCATGCCAAGCCTAGTAGTATCTTGATTCACTAAAGCAAACTCTCGTGCCAAGCTTGTGCAACATCAATGCACCATCTCCAACTCTTCGTCTAGCTACCGGAAACATCAGCACAAAACACACAGCCACTGGAAGAAGTACAAAGTACTCCCCTGGGACATGCTTCTCCCTCATGATTTTTTGGGCTTAGTTCTCACTAATTCAGAAAAAAGGGGCAACGAAAGCTTGATTCACCACTATGTGACGGTCCAAGAATCAACAAGGCCGGATGAGCTTTCCGAAGGAAAAAGACCCCAACATAAATGACGACTCTGTTGGGGACTAGGCCATTAGTCTTGTAGTGGCTCCGGAAAAATCACAAGCTTTAAAATTAGTATTCATGCAATTGCACTACAACAAAATTTAAAGATAAGAGCATTGTGAACAATTGAACAATTAGGCCATTAGTCTTCGATTTTGCTTTGTTCAATTGTTCTTTAAAAAAAAAAAAGGGGGGGGGGGGGGATGCAAAAGCATTTCTAATATTCTCTTATGTTATAGATATATCTTCTCAGACAAAACATCTTTGGAAAGGCCTATGGAGGCTTAGGCAAATCCATCATAGCAAACTGCACATGCAAACTCCAAATGACTTGGGAGTTAAATGCCAAGCAAAAGAGAGAGACAAGAATCCAGAAGCTACTGTAAATTTCAGTTTTCCTCCTGGAGAAAAGCAAACTGTTTGTTACTTATCTAGAGAAAAACAAGCTGTATGTATCTCTTCCAGCAACTCGCTTCACCTCTTCCTTATCATCTTCAGTTTGCTTCTTCCAGAGATCTTCTTTGAAGTAGGTTGGACGAGAACCAAAAACAAAAAGAAAAAGCAGACCTCTACTATGTTTCTCGACCTCGAGTAAGATAAAGAGAATATAACCCAAATCTGCAACCAATTGCTGACCCCAACAAGCTAACTTGGGGGCTTCATGCCAAGCAAATTCGAAGAAGGACACCATGCCATCCAAACTAGCAAACCCATCCACCTTTTTTTGCCATACAGTATAAATCATCTCTTTGATTATAACAAGCCAAGACAATCCTGCATTATGGTGACAAACAATTTTCTATTTTCCCTGTTTGAAATAAGCCAAGTACAGTAATCAGCACACCTAGCCTTTGTCAAAAATCAATTTCGCAATTCACTGCCAAATATTATGCCTTTTCGAGACCTCAACCTCTTGGGGGGCTTACCCATGTTAAAACATGCTGCCATTCAGACTCATGCAACCTCGTGCTGTAAGTGATGAAACAAGACCTCTGCAACATGCCGAGCAAATCAATCAAGCCAAATTTATATGAAAAGAAAAGAAAAACCAACTCAAGCATCTAGTACATAAATTTCAGGAAACTTCAAATTTTCTCATGTCATACCAAGCTATGCCTTGATTCCAAGGAATTGTATGACTCAACTTCATTTCATTCTCATGCCAAACCAAGCTAAATCTTGATTATATTATCTACATCCTGAGAGCAAGTCTAAGCTATATCATTCCAAGCTAAGTTACATTCTTCCAATACCTACTCCACAAGCAAAGAATTTCTAGCACCGGCCCTATTTCAAACATCCTTCTAGCACATGCCTGATTTCAAACATGTTACCAGTGTCTGTGCTTCATAACCTCAAGAACTCAATCCATCCTTACAACAATTAAACAAACTCATTGCATCTCTAAAAGAACACTCAAAGTGACCTCAACAACTAGCTTGTTCTCTGTCTCACCCAAAGTCTCCCTGGTCAAGAAGTTCAAATCCTCCAGAATCCTTCATATTGCAAGTCAAGGTGTAAGCAACCAAAAACTCACCTTCACGCTGTCAAGTTCCTAGCAAATCAATAAGAAAATGAGACTTCTCATGCTTTTGGAGCCACTCAATCAAGTCTGAAAAAGATATAGACGCTAGAGAGGTACTCGTGAAAAATAAAATAAGAGGTGCCGGAAGCATATTTTCCTACATTCATCCATTCTCCACCTGCAACATCCAACAACTATCGCCTCCTCATGGAATTCCTCATATACTCTCATCTTTGAAATCTATCATTTCCCTTGTAAATCATAACCTCCTCATCGTCATCATTCTTCTTAGGCGTTGCCTGAGCACCTAAACTTGCATCATTGCTCTAAAGATAAAAATTAAAAAAACTCCTGCAAAGTAGAGAGATGATGCATAAGCAGTAAACAAACTCATCAACTAAGCATTTGACAAATTCACATGGCATAAAACCAATCCACAGGCCAAGAAATTTCATTTCATTCAAGTATTCCAAGCAATTCAGGCATTTCAAGCAAATTGAAGAACTCATGCTCTTGCGACAAAACCATACAACATCACACTCTCACAACAATATTGTCAAGATCATGCTCTAGCAATGCCAAGATCAGCACTCAATGCCAAGAGAAAGGACATGTTAAATTCTCAAACAAAAGCAACATGCCAAACAAAACTTATACACAAGCTTTTCAACCATTCTAGCTGAAACATCCCACTTTTGGAAAATCACTGGAAATCAAGCTTACAACCAACAAATCCCAAACTTTCCAGATCAGAACTAGACATATTAAGCTTCATTTTCCCAAAATTTCGTTACATTTAGAGCTAGGAAAGCATGTCAAACATATTCTCGAAACATGCCATGTAGCAGAAACTGCACAATTCCAGCAGCTTAGCCCTTTGAAATTGCACCAAAAATTCATTTTTCCTTCAAATGGCACAAGACCAGTTCCAACACATAGCCTTTAACTCATAATTTGTGGGTTAGTTTCCTATCATTGTAAGCCTATAAATAGGTGATTATCAAAGAATAAGATGACAAGTGGTAGAGACTAATTTCTATTGTCTTCCTCTACTCCTCATTTTTCTCTACAAATTCCTTTAGTTATATAACATGTTATCAGCAAAGTCTCTAACCACCTGAGTTAGCATAGTTTCGTCTCAAGTATGAAAGCTCTTGTTACATAGGCTTATCAAATGGAAAGAAGTACATCAACAAAAAGAAGTTGAATGACAAGATTCCAAATAGATAAGAATTGTTTTATTATATTTCTCATTTACATATGTAGTGCATGAGTTATGACGAATTTGTATTTTTATTATAGATATCTATCTTGTCTATCTACTTACAAGATTTCAACTGTATTTTGTTATTTGTCAGAAATCAAAGATTTTCATTCAAGACCAAAGTAAGAGACTCAAGAATCTCAATTCTTATACATCTAATGGAGGACTAGAAGTTCCTCAGTTCTTATTCAATCGTGTAAGAGCCAGAAGATCCTTATATTCCAATCATTATAATATAAATATTTGTGGACTTGAAGTTTGCCAATTTTTAAAAGGCATGAGTTATGACGAATTTGTATTTTTATTATAGATATCTATCTTGTCTATCTACTTACAAGATTTCAACTGTATTTTGTTATTTGTCAGAAATCAAAGATTTTCATACAAGACCAAAGTAAGAGACTCAAGAATCTCAATTCTTATACATCTAATGGAGGACTAGAAGTTCCTCAGTTCTTATTCAATCATGTAAGGGCCAGAAGATCCTTATATTCCAATCCTTATAATATAAATATTTGTGGACTTGAAGTTCCCCAATTTTTAAAAGGCAAATGAAGACCTGAAACTCTTTGATTCATTTTTCATTGGAGCTAGAAATTTCAACAATGTATTTATTGCTATATTTTAATTTTTGTTGTATTTTATTTTTACTTAGTTATTTTCTTTGGTTTCATTTTTATTTTATGCAAGGACCCGAACTCCCTAAATTATTGTTATATAATTAAATAAAGACCTAAAGTCTCTTAGTTCTCAATCCATATAATATCTATATAAGGACTTGAAGTTATGCAATTCTCAGAAATCAAATCAAGACTTGGAGTTCTTTGATTTTTCTTTAATTGGAACGAGAAGTTCCAACAATTTAATTTATTATAATATTTTAAATATGATTTTATTTTTCTTGTTATATTCAATTATTTGTTTACATTTCAATAATTTACATTTAAGGACCTGAAGTTCCTAATATGAACCGAAGTTCAAAAATCTTAGAACCCGAAGTTCTTATTATGTATAATCTAAACTATAAGTTTCGGCCACATGTGCATTAAAGTAGGTAAATTATAGAACCTGAAGTTCTAATTGTGCAAACTCCAAATTGATATTTCGACAAGTGCATATATATTTTGATTTTGGCCTGAAAAATATACATCATATTACGAACCTGAAGTTTCGACATTATTTGGATTTCATGTTTTCAATTTTTTTCTAAAAATTATTATAGTTTTATTGACAGGACCCGATCCCAATTCCACTTTGGAATTCAAACCAAGCCCTGTGCGTGTCCGACATCTGGCAGCTGTCGGGCACGAATGACCATTTTACCCCTCCTACTACAGTTACTAGGAAAACTTTCTTTGGACTTCTGCCGAAAATTCGGCAGAGTCTCCCCTGTATTTTGACCAAACTCAAATTTTTTCCACCTGTTAAACAAACCAATAATTCTTCACCAACTGCCAGAAAAGTCAATCAAACATTCACCAGTTCAAGTTTTCTACTAAAACTAGATATCAGAGCATTTTCTACTACTTTACAAGGTTTCAAGAACTTTTACGATAAAACCCTACGTTTCTTGGCAGTGCGGAAGCTGGGATGGCCCGGTGGTGGATGCCTGTATGCATCTACGGCCTGGGGGCGAAAAACAAGTTGAAAATGTGAGTGGACAACAAGAATGTTCTCAAACTAGTTTATAAACATAATAACCCCCGTAGTCAAAATAATTATGTATGTAAATCTAAAGTTCATCGGTAATCAAATATATAAAGCATGTAAATCAACAGGTATACGTATATGTGTATATATATATATATGTATAGATATAAAACGGCACGAATGTTAAGAAAACTGATATCAACTTTTCTGAAAACAATAATTTCATAAAACACTGAAATTCCTTTAAAAGTACCACCTAGAAGTACCCCTGTAAGTCCGTCAATTCCCGTGGCAGGTCTCGGATGACACGCAGTCTATCCGAGCCTCAAACTGGCAGGATACAGGGGACTATGGTCAGCCTGATCCACCGGCAGGTCCTCGATGACACCAAGTCAGCTCGAGTCGCTCTGGCAGAATGCAGGGGACCGTAGTCAGCCTGATCCGCAATCCTGGCAGGTCTTGGGGACACAGAGTCAGCCGAGCCGCAATCCTGGCAGGTCTCGGGACACCAAGTCTGCCGAGCCGCAAATCCTGGCACTCACGGTCCGAGCGTCCCCGAAACTCGTGAGGCAAAGTCAAGTGCACTGACTAAACTGTAAACAGACTGGATGTCCGTAGACATCGGTCCGTCTGAGGGTAATCACCAATTAAAAGGCGGGTACATGGTGGTTCTAAAACAACTATTTTAGAAAAACCTGATAATTCTCTGTAATCTGATAAATCTGAGTTAAGCTGCTATTCTGAATCACCAATCTCAAATTTACTGCTCAACTGAGTAATATAAAAATAAGGATGTTTTACGCTACATTTCATGCTAGGAAAACATGTAACATCACTTATTCAAGATCAAATACTGAAATTTATTCAGATAACTCATTTATAAAAACTTATTTATATAAAATCAATATAAAATCACTTATGAAATCTTATTTATAGAAATCATTCATGAAAGAAAGTCCACTCACAGTTGGTCCGAGCTAGCTGGACCCTTCGAAGGTCCCTCCTGTAGGTCGACTGGACCTCTAGTGCCTGATTATCCATGAATAATAAATTAATAAATTGCTGAATAAAAAGAATTTAAATTAAACACCCTACCCCCCGGCTCCTAGAAATACGTGTATTCATTTTAAAGTTACTCTTATGCCCACAATAGCTTTTTAGAGAGTTCGAACGGCCTTAAGAGACCCGAAGCCTCACTAGGCGATAAGCTGTCAGATCGGCCGATCCGGGACCCGTGGGGTCCACGATCTCCGATGGTCAATCTGAACTTCTCTGAAGGTTCCTTACAGAGAAGGAACCATGTTCTGCAAATTTGGTCCGAAACGGACGGTCAAATTGGCCAAAATCACGTTATCGCTTAAAATCCAAACCCTAGCCCCAGGGTTCGCGATTCCGGAGTATCCGGGACTCCAATTCGCAATCCGTCGAATCCTACACGATCCTGAAATCATGTAGTACGACATATCCAAATTTCAGTGCGATCCAACGATTTAACGATACTGCACCAAAGGATCGCGCGATATGGAAAATCCGTTCGGGGCTCAAACGGACTCCGAATCGAGATCCGCGAAATCCTACATGCTCGTGACGACATGAGGATCACAAAAATGCACAGAGTCACTTCACCACCCTCGCCCACACGCCGCCACACGCGCGGGCAGATTCGGGTGTCCAAAGCGATTTTGGGCTGCCGAAAAATCTCGGAACCAAGACTCCAAACTCCTATCCTAGATAAAACATCCCATTTGGAGTCACTTTTGTTCTTGGACATACCCCAAAAAGAAAATCTGCTAAAACTTCAAGCTCAAAAATCCAATAGCTACACTACGAATCGATCTAATCCTACCTAACAAGCAGCTAGAACAGCTCGAGAGGTTCAAGATCCATACCTGGGTCGCCGAAAATGTTGGGTGGAGGTGAGAGAACGAGCTCCCAAAAATTTTCAGAAAAACTGTTGGAACCGGCCTGTTTCGTGGCAGTTTTCGGCTACTGCAGTAGTGGATGGAGGCTGAGGAGTAACAGGGCTGATAGAGGGAAGTGAGGTGGTTTGTTTGGGACCGGTATTGCCTGAAACGGTGGCCTGAGTTGGGAGAAATCACTGTCTGAAGTTGGCTGGTCGGGATGGTTGCAAGAGAGAAGAAAAGCTGGGTTTATAAAACTGAACTTCGAAATATTTACGGTTCTGGCACTGAGACTCTTTTGACCATAACTCCTTCGTTACAACTCCGATTTGGGTCTACTCGGTGTCTACGGACTCGTTTCGCCGTGCTCTACGCAACAGCGCAAGCGGAATTACCAAATTCTTTCTCGATCAAAAAGTTAACTTTTTCCCTATAAAATAATGCGAGGGTAAAATTGTCTTTTTGCTAAAAGATATTAATCCTACTTTTTAGATATTTTGTTTTGGGTTATTACAATCTACCCCCTTGTCGTTTAAAGAGGGGGGAAAGACTGCTCTTGTACCTGCAACTCGGGTTACTACACCGCGTATATCACTGAAAGCTAAACACTTCCCATTCCAAAATCTGAACTGCTAATTTCCCACATATTCTATAATCTCATTGGGTCCGATACAGCTAGGATTTGATTCTCTTGCTTCCTGAAATCTCACTTCACCCGCTTAAGGTGAGAAATGTTGAAGAATACCCCACTAAAGATCTTTCTTCTAGTATCTGCATAACTTTTGGTTAATATGCGGTCACCTGAGGCTTTTAACAGTTAATCCAATAGGTTTCTTTATTTCCTACAACTCTTCTAAATATCTATTCCATCTTTACACTTGAGTGGTCTCTATTATGTCTCGTATAGAGCATCAATTGGGAACATCTCAGTTATAGATACCAATAGCAAATTTTTGATTTGTAATCCGAGGAAGTCTGACAACTGTCACTTGAGGCACACTCTCAAAATGGTAACTTTTCACCCCAAATACTCTGAAACTGCAGTATACAACATCTCAGCCACTCTTTTAAAGTTTGGGTCATTCACTTAAATCGATCATCTGTCATGGGTGAAAGGCAGTATTAGACTGCAATTGAGTTCCAAAAGCTTCTTTGAACTGAGTTCAAACGGAACATAGCCCGGGATTCCCAATCTCAAACAATAGAGATTGGTACTCCATAAAGTCTGACGATCTTTTCTGTGAAAATCTTTGCCGGTTTGTTCAAACTACACTTGGCTCTCACCGGCAGAACTTATACAGACTTGCTGAATCGATCCTCTAATTTCCTATACTCCATTCTGCTTCCTCTGTGCTTAGGGAGGCTGAACATAAAATCCATCATAAGTTACTCCTACTTCCCTTTAGAAATCGGAAATAGTTGCAAGATCCTTGATGATTTCTGTTGCTCAGCTAACACTTGCTGACAAACTCTGCTGTTTCTTTCATCATAAGAAGTCACTAGTAAAATCTCCATTTGATACTTCACTCTTCATATCATATAGTTCAACCTTTTCTCGTAGGAGTCAACTCAAGATCTTGAAAATATCCTGCGAATCTTTGAGTTTTTAGCATTGATCCTTCCTGAAGAGTGGTTAACGGTGCTTTTTGTTTATCCATATCTAGTCCATTTTGAATTTCCTCAGTCTTACCATCATGGATAAATATTTCCTTCGGAGATAAGCTACTTCTCCTGAGAAGTTCATACTGAGGGTATCTATAACCTCTGACTGTTTTCTCGTCTCAATTTTTCTTCCTTCTGGATAAATACATATGGTAATCCTTTATGATCTGTAAGGATCTGGCATACTTCCCTATAAAAATATTGTCATTAAACTTACTAAACCAAACTTACTATCATTATGATTACCAAAACATGTAGTTTTATATAGATAAAATAAATTATCAAGAACCCGAAGTTCTGTCCATTAGTTTTATGATTGCCAAAATATATTCAAAATGAATTTGTAAGAATTTGAACATAGAATTTAAAGCCTTATATGTTTGATATAACTATTAAAGAAATTACAATATCAAAGGGAACTTAAAGTTTCTTGGTTACACATGTCCATTCAAAAATGAACCAGAAGTTCAAGTCATTTTAAGAGTTTTAAGTAAAGCCTTTGAAAAGCTAAACTTTTAGAAATTGGGAGGAAATCAAGTTGAATCATAGTTACTCCAATAAGCCCTTACAAAGACAATATATATAATATATAGGCAAAAATGTGGCAACATTTCTAGAATCCCAATATTTCCCTTTTCCAAAATTTAAACTTCATGACGTCTTCATTAAAAGTCTGTTGGTAGTTTAGGAGTTGTAAGGACAAATTTGTCAAACCAATATTATCCTTACAGATTTAACAGTCAGTTTTTCAAACGTGTCTCGTGATTCGTAAAGTTGTTGTGGTTAATTTGAAATTCATCTTCTCACAGTATTCCCCAGTCTTGTGTATATATATGTTACTAACAATTTTTCTTTTTGTAGAACACATCTAATTTTCTAATTGAAAGATGAAATATCAAACTTTTTGTTCTATCAGTGTATAGTTGATATGTTTGAGAAGCGAGATTATCTCTGATAATCTCTTTCGAAAGCGAGACTATCCATGATCATGCCTCCCCTTTTTACATTTCTCAAACTCTCATTGAGTGATTAAAATTCTAAAAATTGAAAAAAAAAAGACCTATAACTTTTTTTTAAATGAAGAAAAGTTTAAGGGGAGGGGATGCTACTCCATCCCAGAGCCCACCAAGGGGAGGTGATCTTAGGCCATCTCCAACCATGTTGGGGCTAAACTCAAATTTCTACCCTCCAAAATACAACTATTCATGTACTTTCAGGACTCAAATTTTTTTTTTCCCTCCAATCTTGCAGACTCATAATTTGAGTCTGCAACTTTATTAAATTGTTTAAGAATGATTAACCCCTAATTTTTTTTTTCTCGTTAAGTTTTCTTCGCATTATTTTTCTTTCAATATTTGTGATTTAATTTTCTAAACAGTTTAACGTAAAAAAATTAAAATTCCAAAACATAATAGAATTTCACTTAAAAATAAAAACAAGTACAACAACATTTTATTTCATGGACTTTGAGAGTAAAAACAAGTAGCACACGATTTATAATAAAAACAATAGAACCACATGACTTATTTGGTTAGTTACAATGCGGTCACAACATCTACATCATCTCAATTTATAGTCCCTGGAGCTGCTACTTTTGCGTATACCTGGATGTGAAATTTTACAATTCAGATTGCCTAAAATTACCCTGATCATTGATGTGGATATAGCCATTGCATTTATAAATAAAAAAAACCCAACTTCTGATATTTAGCCGTTGGATTCCAATGACTCTCTTCAATAAAGCTGCCATCTGTCGCGCAAATTGCTTGCCACTGCAGGTAGATGAACAAGTCTTCACTTGGTATCAGTTTTGAGAGTAGGGGAGGTGAAGTCAGGTAAGTTTTCAGGCTCTGAAAGGCTACTTCGCACTCTTCATCCCACTTGTCCTTTTGATCGGTTGAGAGCTGCTGCTCTACCCGTTAGACTTCGTATCTCCTTGGTTGTGGCAGGTGACTTCATGTTTAGTATAGCCTTGATTTGATTTGGATGTGCCTCAGTTCCTCTTTGGTTGACTAAGTATCCCCAGAATCGACTGGATGAGACTCCAAATGTGCATTTGCTCTGGTTCAAGCTGGAGCTGTGCTAGGCCTAAATTCCAAATGTGCTAGGCCTCATGGGCCATGTCAACTGGGCAGGGGCGTGATATGGGCCAAGCTGGAGCTGCATGGCCCGAAGCCGTGAGCCTGGCTTGTCCCGAAGTCTGGACTTGACTCGCTGGGCCTATGCACTGCATGAGCCTGGCAGCCTGACTGCCTGGGCTATGGGCTTGCGACTTGGGCCAGTTTTTACTTTGCTTTCTTTTTCTTTTTTTTGGTATTCTAACTTGTAGAATTTTCTTCTCTTCTTGCAATTGTCCGTTGACCATGTCTTCTGAAGATGGTAGCAAGTTACCAATCTCCCAAGTGCCTTTGTATATGTGGGGAGGATCCCAAGTGTACAAGAAGAAGTTCATGGCTAATCTGCACTGCGTTACGATTGAGCTTAGTTCCAAAAGTGGCAGGCTGCTTATGCTTTTGCAATTCTTGATGACGTGCATGTCAAGCTGATGAAGCCTTTGACTGATGATGTGCCTTGTGTGGATGCGAATGATTCAGATGCCAAGATCATCACCTTCCATCCCTTTTATTTCTCCTTAGGCTTCACATTCCCACTATCAAAGCTTTTCAAGGAGGTGTTCTGCCCATGGGGTGTGCTCTGCGTCAGTGTACTCCGAATGTCTACCCGGCGATCATGTGCTTTGACAATCTGAGCAATTTCTTGATATTAGAGTTGACAGTGCGAGAGTTCTTCTACTTTTTCAAAGTGAGCCGCTTCGAGAAGTATGCCCAAGTTTTCATTTGCAATGCCAAGTTGTTTGAGAGTTTTAGTCAAGGATATCACGTATGGCACTATGATGTGCTGGAAATATTGGTGAGGGTAAGGCAATATTGGTGATGGTCCACTTGTTCCGATCACCTATTGCAATGGTACGTCATTTTGTTGTTTTGATATGCTCTCTTTTTGTTTGAATTTCTTGAAGTGTGGCTGATTAATTTCTGTCTTCTGCTTGTAGCGAGTAACATCTACAAGAAATTGGAACTCAGACCGAACATGGCTAAGGTTGGCCATGCTTTGAACATCCCCCCTGAGGTTTCGCGAGTGGCGCTGGCTGCTGAGCGAGTATCAGGAGGAAGTCGGTGGAATGCCCCCTGCCGAGGATGTCAAAGATGGAACCAGGATGGTCCGAGCCCTGATGATCTACATGCTGGACAGGAGGAGTGTTCTGCTGAATTTCCCTCAAAGAGGAAGGCGGATGTCAAGTCTTCGAGAACTCAAGCTACTTCTTCATAGGTGAGGAATGCATCTCCATTGAGTAAGAAGTCAAAGCTCCCTTTTGCTAAGAAGACCCAAGTAGGAGATGTTCCCTCTTCATCTGATAGGGTTAAACATCTTGTTGGTGCAAACAGGAAGAAGATTGGTGGTATGCGTAGCATTAGGGATGTTCCCCTTAAGCCTTTTTCTGATGAGTTTGGAGATTGTGATCTACTCAGTGAAGTAGTCCATGCGCGATCTAGTTCACCTATTGAGAGGCCAAGAGATACAGATATTCCTTTCCAAAGTTTGGGTAGCTTGCACTAGTCGAAGGATAGAGGTCGATCCGGGAGGTCTGCTCATCCACCCAACCATCATGATCCAGTTGTTGAGTCACGAGCAGTGAAGCATGGAGTTGATTCATCGTCGCTAATTCCTTTAGAGGTGAGGTTGGCAGAGGCTAAGAAAGGAAGAAAGTCATCTACCCGGGCCAGAGGTTTTTCTACAGCGTTTGCGGCTGATCCTAAGTTGGACAAGTCCAACCCTGCAGGGGGTGCATGCGTCTCTAATTTGCTGAAGACAAACTTTCTATCAATTCTATCCACTTATGCTGAGCTAGTTGATCAAATCCGTTAAGCTGGTGATCTTGGTACTCTCTCAAGTCTTTCCTTGGAAAAACAAAGGGAAGCAACATTTCATCTACTTCAAAAAGAAGTTTTTTTGCTGCTGAGACTATTCGGAACTGTTCTGTTGGTCCCCCTCTTCAGCTCAGCTCAGTGAGTTGTAGAAGAAAAATGTCGAACTAATAAGCAAGCTTTCTGCCGAGCAGACCCGTTATGAGAAGAAGACTTCTGACTTAAGGGCGATGATATCTGAGTTGAAGAGTTCCCTTGTTGAGAAGGATTCCGAGCTTAGCTCTTATACTGCTGATTTGGCCAGTCGAAAAGATCTTACTTCCGTCTTGAGGGCAAGAATGTCGACATCTCTCCAAAGGAATTGGAGACGACAAGGGCGCTATACGCTTGACAACATGGAGCAGATTAGGATGCAGCTAATGAGGTGGTGACAGATGTCACGGATTAGGCAGATGGAGCTGCTGAGAGAATGGCTGATCAGGCAGATGCCGAAGAGGCTGCAGATCAGGAATCTCCTTCCGACATCTCGGAGTAGATGAAGACTCCTTTATTTATTTTCAGCTTTTACAATCTACTTTTTGTTTGTTTAGAATAACTGGTCTTATTTGGCCATCTTCTTTTTGTTGAACTTGGCTGGTTGGTCATTTTGCTATGGAAATTTCAGTTTTTTTTCAACTTCAATTTGCATATTGTCTTATGAACTGCTTGAGTAACCGGCTAGTGTCTTGGCTGTGCCTTTCCCTTAGGATATTGATAAAAGCCAGGGTCCCCTTTAAGGGAGTCCGGGCGTATTCTGCATCTCCCAAAGGATGCTTTGGTCGTCGCCTTGTGTCTCCTATAGGACGCTCCTTATGGGCAACTATATGACTATCCTGCCCCCCTTAGGAAACAGATAGGAACCTTGATACCTCCCTCATGAAGCATGGGGATCCCATTTTAGGAAATTCCTGGTGCACTCTGTGTCTCCCAGAGGATGCTTCTCCTATAGGATGCTTCTAGTTGTCGCCCTGCGCCTCCCTTAGGACGCTCCTTATGGGTAATTGTATGACTATCTTGCCGCCCTTAAGAAACGATAGGAACCTGAATACCTCCCTCAGAAAGCATGAATACCTCCTTTTAGGAAATTCCTGGTGCACCCTGCATCTTCCTGATGACGCTTCTTTGCGGACTGCCTCTCCCGTAGAACTCTTATGGTCGTCGCCTACGTCTCTCTAAGGATGCTCTTTTTTTTTTTTGGGACATTCTAGAATGAGAAACTGAACTTTTATTCATGTTCATGAGATTGCATCGCTTTATTCGAAATGAAAATAACTGAATAAAGAACCCAGAACTTCCAGTAGTTGCATCTCTTCTTGAGAAATGTGCAGTGTTCAATCATCTGCTTAGAGCTGAGCGAGTAGGAGGATCATCTGCTTGGAGTTTAGCGGGTAGAAAGAAGCATCATGGATAATATCTTTGAAGGTGGCAGACATTCCATTGTTATGGAATTTCCCTTCCATCCATTTTGTCAAGCATATAGCTCCCTCTGCCCCCGGACCGGCTAATCTCGTAATGGCCTTCCTAATTGGGTTTCATCTTTTTGGACCCTTCTCTTTGTGCAGTGATAAAGGTCTTTCTTAGCACAAGGTAGCCTGGTTGAAACTGTCTGATCTTGGCTCCTTTGTCGTTGTAAGACTTCAACCGCTATTGATAGGAGGCGACTCGGGCAATGGCCTTCTCACGTTCGGCTTCAAGTAAGTCAAGGTTGAGCCTCAGCTGCTCAGAGTTTTTCTCAATACTGCCCACTTCAATGCCTATGGAGGGGGCAGTGACGTGAGGGGGAATGATTTTTTCAGTTGCATGGACGAGGGAAAACGGGGTTTCACCCGTTTATCTTCGCTTGGTGGTGTGATAAGCCCATAGTACTTTAGGGAGCTCATTTGCCCATTTGCCCTTAGCTCATACTAATCTATTCTTTAGACAATCCAGTATTATTTTGTTGGATGCCTTGGCCTGGCCATTACCCCGAGCATATCTCGAGGTAGATAGATGTTGCTTGATTGCCATATTTTTTTAAGAAGGCGGTGATTTGCTTGCCGATGAATTGTGAGCCATTGTCGATAACTAGTAGTGGGCATCCAAATTAGCATATGATGTTTCTCTAGATAAATCGTTCCACATCGGCTTCTTTAGTAGATGATAAAGCTTCAGCCTCGATCAATTTAGTAAAACAGTCAGTGGCGATGATCATCATTTCTTTGTTGGCAGGGGCCCATTGCATGAAAGGCCACGGACTGTTCTGCGGATGGTAGATTTCAGCAGGCAGGTTAGACCATCTCCAACCATGTTGGGGCTAAACTCAAATTTCCACCCTCCAAAATACAACTATTCATGTATTTTCGATTTAATTTTCTAAACATTTTAACCTAAAAAAAATTAAAATTCCAAAACATAATAGAATTTCACTTAAAAATAAAAACAAGTACAACACCATATGTATGCCCGGAATAATTCGAACCCTTCATTGAAGCCATTGCCATAATTTTCTTCCATTTTTTCTTTTACTTTTACTTCATTGGATTCCTTTATCCTCATTCAATAATGTTCTGAACTTTTACCCACCTCCACTTGTGTTCTTCAATTATTTTCTAAACCCTTTCCCATCCCCTATTGTCTTGTTTCAATCATGTTCTGAACCATTGCTCAACTTTGTCCATCTCACTTTATTGGATTCCCTTATCTTTCCCTATCTTTTCCTATCTTCAGTTAATTATTTTCTGAACCATTTCCCATCTTTTCTTATTTCAATCACGTTCTGAACCATTGGTCATCTTCGTTCATCTCACTTTATTGGATTCCCTTAGCTTTCCCTATCTTTTCCTATCTTCATTCAATTATTTTTAAACATGTGGGTTATCTCATTCTCTTGTCTATTTAAGAAGTGTTATTCTACTGAATTGAGCACACAATCTCCTTCAATTCTCCTTCTTACAATGAAATCACGTGGGAAAGCTATACAAAATTTCTTCAATGATGATTCTGATGATGATGACCTTCATCAACAAAGGGTTGCAATAGCTATTCAACACCATACGTTTTTGCTGAAGCAATATGCTCAACAATCCAAACATGGTGGTTCTGTTGCAGGCCGTGAATACAAGAATCAGAAGAGAGAAAAACATCATAAGAGTCTCATAGAGGACTACTTCTGTGAAAGACCACTTTATTCCCAATGGACTTTCGTAGGAGGTTCTGCATGAGAAGAGAGCTTTTCTATCACATCTTGAATGATGTTGTTGCACATGAGCCATACTTTACCCAGAAGATAGATGCTTGTGGACGACAAAGTCTATCCCCAGAGCAGAAGCAAACATCCGTTTTTCGAATGCTTGCATATGGATGCTAGGCAGACTCCACCGACGAGTACTGTAGATTGGGTGAATCTACAGCCCATGAATGTTTGCAAAAATTTTGTTCTGCTATTGAACCCATGTATGGTCAGTGGTACCTCCATTCCCTAAATCCGGCCGACCTTTATAGGCTCTTGCACAAGGCTAGTCGCAGAGGATTCTCAAGAATGTTAGGCAGTCTTGACTGCCTGCATTGGGAATGGAAGAACTGCCCCACTGCTTGGGCAGGCCAGTATACCGGCTACAACCATAAGCCAATTGTCGTTCTAGAGATAGTGGCCTCGTATGACACTTGGATATGGCATGCCATTTTTGGAGTTGCTGGATCGAACAATGATATCAACATCCTAGCTCGTTCTCCGTTGTTCAATGATGTAGTCAATGGAGTGTCTCCCCATATCCAATATGTTGTCAATGGAAATGAATACAATCTGGGTTATTACTTGGCTGATGGTATCTACCCTCGTTGGGCTACATTGGTTAAGACGATTTCCCAACCGAATACTCCAAAAAAAAGAGTATTTTCCCAAAAACAAAAGGCTTATAGGAAGGATGTCGAAAGAGCCTTTGGAATACTTTAGGCTTAATGGGCAATTGTTATGGGACCTACACATATGTGGCGCAAAGAACAACCTAATTCAATCATGATGACGTGCATAATATTGCACAACATGATTGTTGAGGATGAGTATGAGGATCTAGATGCAGAATCTAATGATGAAGACAATTGTCCATGAACATCTAGAAGAGCAAGAGCAAGACTTGCTTATGAGCTTGAGCCAACTATCACGTACCATATAAAACGAGACAAACGAACTATCTCAGACTACATGGTCCGTCATAATAGAGTTCGTGCTTCGCAAGTGCATCACAATCTAAGAAATGATTTGATCAACCACATTTGGAGATGCGAAGGAGAGGGTCAATGAGCTATGTTGTGTGTTTAAATTATGTAAGGGTATTTAAATTATGTAAGTGTGTTTAAATTATGTAAGGGTATTTAAATTATGTAAGTGTGTTTAAATTATGTTGTGTGTTTAAATTATCTAACCGTGTTTAAATTATGTTGTGTGTTTAAATTATAAAAGTGGTTGTGTGATTTTAATGAATTTTATGGTTTATCAATGAATTTAAAAAAAGATTAATCATAGAAAAATAAACAACAATCATAAAAATAAAAAAATAAAAAAAAAGATAAACGATAATTAAAAATAAAGATAAACAACAATTAGAAATAAAGATAAACAACAATTGGATAGGTCCATGGACATTATCCTCTGTTCATTGGCCTCCTTATCTTGTTGGATTTGATATGCATGTTGCTCATGTAGGAGCTCTAATTTTCGCCTCATATCCTCTTTTGCCTCATTTCCTTGTTGAACCAATTCAGACAAGAACTTACCACTTTGGTTCAAATAACTTTCAACACCTTTCCCTTTCTTTTTTTTATCCTTATGTTTATCTCTTCCCAACGGCCTTGGAGTGGGCATGACCACACCATCTTCATCTTCCTCCAAATTGACAGTATTGCCACTATGAGAAGAATCTTTGAATTTTTGTGTGGGAGATTCACATAGGTCGTTCCATTTTGGGCAATCTTTTAAGATTTGCCAAGCATGATACAACTTGAAAGGTCTATTTGGAGGTTTATTATTATTCAAGAAAAGTGTTTTTGCATTCATATCCTACCCGTGAAATAAAATAAAAATCAAGTTAATAATTGAAAATAATTAAAATTATAAATTTAAGCATCGAAAAAAATGGGTACTCACCACATCTTCAAGATTGGAGCCACTAACATGCCTTGCATTGGCCTTTGTTACACATGCCTTCCAAAAAGAACATTGTTGGTTGATGATCTTGAACTGAGAAGCAATAGCTTGCGGTGATCGTACCTCGGCTCCGCTCATGCCTAGATCATTTTCCAAAAACTTTTGGTACATACGCAACCAAAATGAGTCATTTGATTGATTCGTGCCACCCTCTGCACAATGCCTCATCTTCTTGTGGTCTCCAATTCACACATCTTTGTGGTTTTGGGGCCATTCTCAACAAGAATGAATGTAGAATGAAAAATTATCACAAAGGGAGAAAGAAAACAAATGATTTTTGGTGGGTTATTTACCAAATGAATGGTCATTTATAGAGATTGGAATAAGTTTTGGGGTTGGATTTGACTTAGATTAATTATAAATATTATTTTCACCGTTGGATTTAAATTTGAGCGTTGGATGTGAAATTTTGCCGTTGAGATTGCCTAAAATGAATCATAATTGTTGATTTTATAGCTGTTGGAATATATAAAAAAAGAAAACAGCATATCAGATTATTTGAAAAAGTAGCTGTTGGCCATTAATAAAGGAAATGGGAATCTACTTTTTTGTAACTGTTAGCGGGCCCAGCCAATTTGGCCGGGCTTCCAGTTGAAAAAAAAATTAAAGCATATTTTGGGTCCCACAAAATTATCAGTCCAGATAGAAATGACACTGGAATTCCAGTCCAATTTTGAGATTTCTCACATTTTCACCCCCCAAAATACATGGGTTGGAGAAGATTTTTAGACTTAAAACTCAAAATTTGAGTTTCCACCCCTTGGGTTGGAGATGGTCTTAGGAATTGGTTTGTACCGTTGACAGCGATCACATCTTTTGACATATTCAGTGGAGTCATGGCGCATGGTAGGTCAGAAATAGCCTATGTTCAAAGCTTTCTGGGTGAGTGACCTGCCCAAAGAGTGGTTGCCACACTCGCCATCGTGAATTTTGCAGAGGACCTCAAGTGTTTGAGGGTATTTTATGCAGGTGATATGAGAGCCGGAGTATGATCTGCGAATGAGCACGTCGCCTTGCATGTAGTATCTTGTGGCTTTCTGCTGGACCTTTCTAGCTTTGGACTTACCTGTTGGCAGATTTCCATTCATCAAGTAGTCGACGATGGGGTCTTGCTAGCTAGGGTCTTCATCGATCTGCATTGAGTCGATTGGCTCTATTTCTTAAATGCTTGGCTTGTCAAGGTGTTCAACCGGGATGGAAAGTCTGAACTGGGTGTCCAGCGCGGCCAATGCATTTGCATGAGTGTTCTTTGCCCATGGGACTTGTTGGATGGTGAAAGTGGGGAATTCTTTCAAAAGTCCTTGGACTTTGTCGTGGTACTGGACCATTCTTGGTTGTTTTGCCATGTACTCGCCTGAGGCTTGATTTGTGATCAGCTAGGAGTCTGAGTAGATGACCAATCTTTTGATCAACAGTTCTTTTGCTAGGCGCAGTCCTGCGAGCAATGCCTGATATTCTGTCTTGTTGTTTGAAGCAGGATAGCCTAGTGTGATGGCTTGTTCCAACAAAATTCCTTCATAGGTGATTATGACGACGCCTGCCCCCGCTCCCTTGTGATTTGATGCTCCACCTACATGCAACTGCCACATATCGTTAGG
This sequence comes from Prunus dulcis, assembly GCF_902201215.1. Lineage (NCBI taxonomy): Eukaryota > Viridiplantae > Streptophyta > Magnoliopsida > Rosales > Rosaceae > Prunus > Prunus dulcis. The sequence goes on along the minus strand of NC_047656.1, from coordinate 4,717,980 downwards.
CAGGTTTGAATCAATGAGGAAGGTATCGTCTGCTTTTCTTTGCTTTTCATGACGAGCTTCTCTTCTTTGGCTGTTGGAGTAAACTCTACAACAAAATCTACTAAAGCTTGAGCTTTTATAGCAGTCTTCGGCCGGTAGAGGAGGTTGTACTGACTGAGTTCGATTGCCCATTTCATGAGTCACTGAGAAGCGTCGGGGTTGTGGAGGATTGATCTCAAAGTTAATTCTGTCATGACAATTATCCAGTGTGCTTAATAGTAAGGCCTTAGTTTTCTTGCAGAAACCACATGAGAAAAAATGAGCTTCTCCATTTTCAAATAGGGAGTCTCTGCATCGGTGAGGGCTTTTGAAGTGTAGAATGCATGATGTTGTGCCCCTAGCTCTTCTCGATTGAGAGCTGAGCTGACAGCTGAGCCAGACACTGCCAAGTAGATGTATAAGTCTTCCCCTGGTATCGATTTTGAGAGTAAGAGAGGTGAAGTGAGGTAGGTTTTCAAGTTTTGAAAAGCTAATTCGTACTTGCTACTCGTTAGAATTTGTATCTCTTTTGTTGTGGGAGGTGACTTCATGTTGAGAATAGCCTTGATTTGAATTGGATGTGTCTCAATTCCTCTTTGGGTGACTAAGTATCCCAGGAATCGGTCGAACGAGACTCCAAACATGCATTTGCTCGGGATCAACTTCATGTTGTATTTTTGAAGTATGCTCAATGCCTCGGCAAATTCTTGATGTGGTCTGCTCATTGGGGAGCTTTGACTAGCATGTCGACTACGTAGACCTCTATAGTCTTGCCGATTTTCTCCTTGAAAATTTTGTTTACTAACCTTTGGTAGGTTTCTCCTGCGTTCCTCAGCCCAAAGGGCATGACTTTGTAGCAGTATGTACCTCTTTCGATGATGAAGGAGGTCTTTGCCTTGTCGTCTTCATTAATCATGATTTGATTGTCACCGGAGTAGGCATCCATGAAGCTTAGCAGTTGATTGCCGGAAGTTGAATGGATGAACAAATCAATTCTTGGCAGTGCAAAGTTGTCTTTAAGGCATGCCTTGTTGAGGTCGGCGTAGTCGACACAAACTCTCCACGGGCCCTTCTCTTTCTTTGCTACTAGAACAACGTTCGCCAACCATTCTGCATAGGAGACTTCTTCAATGAAACTGGCAGCTAGGAGCTTATCGATCTCGGCTTCAATGATGGCGACTTGCTCTGTAACGAAGTTGTGTCTCTTTTGTGCTATTGGGTTGATAGCTGGGTTGATGTGTAGGCGATGGCAGATAATCTGGGGATTGATGCCTGGCATGTGGGATGGTGACCATGCGAATACATCTTTGTTGTTCTGGAGGAAGGTTGCAAGCTCTGCCTTCTCCTCCTGGCTTAGGGGAGAGCCGATCCGTGCTTTTCTCTCTGGCTTGTCAAGATAAAGGGGTACTAGCTCGAAGTCCTCTTCGGGCTTCCATCCTTTTTCAGGAGAGACCTCCTGACGGATTCCCTCGACTTGGTCCTTATTCTTTCATTGCTATTGGGGAGTAGCTATTCCCTTTCCTTTCTAGTCTGCTCAGCTATCAGGAACAGGATCTGCTTGTTCTACTCCTTTCAGATCTGCCTGGTTCACAGGGAGGAACTTTTTTTGCTTGCTTCTCTTCAGCCCTTGAGCTGAGCATTTTCTCGCCATTGCCTTATTGCAGTTGATCTAGCCGACACCGCCTCCAGGGATTGGGTAGCAGATTTTCTGATGTGTGGCAGAGGTGATGGCATTGATCTTGCCAATCTATGGTCTGCCCAGAATGCTGTTGGGGGGGGGAGACTTCGTCAATAACCATGAATGTTTGCGGGCTGATTATAGGTGGGGAATAGACGTCAAGATCTATCGTGCCCACGATAACCGTTGTCGCTTCATTGAAGCCGATTAGTGACCTGGCTGATTTATTGATCTGTCTCTAAGCCCATTTGTTGAATGACTGCCAATTGTAGGATATTGGCTAACCCGTCCTCGTCTGCATGGATTCGGTCAACCATGGTCTGAATGATTTGAATGCTGATGACCAGGGCATTATTGTGTGCGAGATCAAGGCCGATTGGACCTTTCTTTTGGAAGTCTATCACGGGATCGTCTTCTGCCAGTAGGAGGCTAGTTGAGACTTGGGAGATCATAGTGGCTTGTCTAATCTTCCTATTTTTTTCTCTGCTGGTCAGCCCGAACTCCTCGGAGTCGGCTAGGATTGTGTTAATCCTTGTGACCTTCTGGGGTGGCTCCTTGGTGGTATCACAGTCTTCAATCTGTTGGATGGCCTACTTCGCAATGAACTCTGTGCAGTGACCTTCTCTCATGAGTCCTGCGTCACATGGAAGGCACAGTATTTTCTAGTATCCCTCTTGCTTGGATCTCCCCTCAAGGGTGGCAATCTTGTTACCCAAGGCTTGTCCTTCACTTGGGCTAAGATTTGATGTATGGGGATAGAGAACTTGGTGTAGTTCTCCTTCTTGTGGGCCCGACCTGCGCTTGTCTTTGTTCCTAGTGCTAAGCACGTCGCTTCTTTGTTTTATCCGTTTGGTTGGCTGATCTTCTTGCTTGGTAGACTTCTTCGTGGCGATTTAATCGTCATCCCAGAGTGCGTAGCGCTCTGCTGTGGCGAAGACCTCTTCCAGAGTCTGGCTGGGAGTGATAGTCAAACTGGAAGACCTTTCTTGAAAGCAGAGGACACAATTCGATCATTGCACCCTACAATGTTGGCCTTTTTTGCTTTGAATCACTTGATGTAATCTCGAATTGATTTATCGGGCTTTTTCCGCAGGTTGTACAGGTGATCGTCTTGTAAGAATGTATTCTTTGGTGAAAAAGAAAGCAAGCTCCTTGAAGCTGCTAATCGACCCAAATGGTAGGGTGTGGAACCAGTCCTGAGCTGCTCCTCCAAAGTCATTACAAATACCTTGCACATTAGGGCATCTTCGGCCTTGTAGAGGATCATAATGCTTTTAAAGTTCTTTAGATGACTTTCGGGATGGAATCCCCCTTGAAGTATGTGAAAAAGGGCATTGAGAATCATTTCGGGGGAGCAGCCTGCTCGATTTCGGCGGTAAAGGGTAAGGAGTTGCTCGGTCTACCTCCATGCGTAATGCATCTTCGAAATTTCTGCCAATCCTTAAATCTCGAAGTCGGTTACTTACAAGCTTCTCAACGTCTTCCGCACACATGGCTGGTTGGTCATGTTGGTGACTTTCGTGGTTTGGGCGACGTTGATTGACTTCCTTGTTGGTTCACAAGGGTCGTCCTTCTTGGCTGTGCTGCCTAGGCAACGTGTTGGTGGACTGTGGTGAGAGGGATTCTTGTAGCTTGTCGATGAGAATTGGTTCTTTGGGAGCGGGTAGCAAAGCACCTTTCTTCACCATCCTCACTGTGACGGTCATCAGGTTGACCTCCCTAATAGCCTAGCTTTTTGTGAACATTTCATTGTGGGCCCAAGAAGGCGCCGATGTCAAGTTGTGGGCCTAGCTTTTCACGCATGTTGGTCCTTGAACTTAATCTAGATGAGAGACTTTGTCTGCTTTGAGTGTGCCTTGCAGATGCTTGCGATCTGTCTGCGCGTTCATCTCTCTACTTGTCTGCTTACTCCTGCTCGACCTGCCTGGTATCTATCAAACTGCCCATCGGCTCGTTCGTCAATCCTTCTCTTTTTGCCCTGTTATCCAAGGCCAAGGTTTTTAGCCAAGTTTATTTGGTTGAGGAGCTGCCTCATCAAATCGTTTTGGTCGTCCATTCTCTGAGTTAGCTTGTCAACTCTCAGATTGAGGTCTACTTGACTTCATGGACCAGGATGAGAGAAGTGTGTGGAGCCCAATTGCACACGGGCTACGGTTTCATTAGAGGTGTACATGGGAGTGTGCGTCGAGCATGGAGGCGATGGAGGGAATGACTAAAGTTTCTCCAAGATTGGGCCAAAGTCGATGGTGGTAGTGAGCCCACCCTGATGGGAGGTTCCACCATGCTTGGTGGCGGCGCTATGAAGTTGGCTAGATCCAGCCACAGGGCCTTGAGATGGTACTACGACGGCAGAGGCCGGTGCGGTGGTCCCAGCTGCTGGTCCGACAAGTGGCATGGTGGTTCCGGCCAAGGGGCCTTGCTATTGTAGCGCGGCAGCGTGTGTCAAGATGGTGTTCCCGGTTGAGGGATAGAGAGAAGGAGGAGCGATGGTGGCCACGATGCCGTGAGGGAATGCCACGGTCTCGGCTGTGGTGTGGGATTGTCTCGGAGCCACTGTGTCATGGTGGTTTGAGCCGTGTAGAGAAAATATGGAGAGTGGAGAGTAGAGAGGGAGAGAGCTTCGGGTATTTTTCTCAGGTATTAGGAGTAGGTTTAGATGTACCTTGAATGATGAATGAAGCCATCTATTTATAGGAGCCTCAGAGGCTAGGGTTCCGTAGAGAAAAAAACTCTTATTAGGAAGGAGCTTATTCTTTACCCAAATTCGTAGAGATTGAGTCCATTAAGGATTTGATTGGGATCCAGAGCTTCTAATTTGATGATGATTATATCTCTTTATTATGATAATATCTGAATTAATGATATTACCTTATTAAATAAAGATAATATCCTGTAATTAAGATATTATCCCTATTAATTAATTGGCCAAATAAATTGGTTCAATTAATTAATTTAAGGGATAATCTTCTTTTCCACGTGGTGTGTTGGGATTGGAGATGAAAATATTTGCTCTCACAAATCACGACTCCGGCCGCCCGGTTCACATCATACATACATCTCCGTACCCTTTTGTTATCTATTGTTTTCCTACAAACACTCGAACTAACTTAGACATCGGAGGGCCTTTGGCCAACACCTCCTAGGTGTGGTCTATTTACTCCAGTCTTTTTTACAGGAATCGAGGAAGAGAGAGAAGGAAGATCAAAGGATGAAAGATCTAGAAGCAAATATTCTCCCACGAGATTATTTACACAAACAATAGGCACGCCAAAGATTTGTTACATGCACAGGACTCATCAGAGCATGTAAGTAAATTCAGAAGGATTGCCCTGAAACACTTAATAACTCCTTCACAAAACTCTTCTGACGCATCAGATGGAGAAAGCAAAGCCCCATAAATCAATTTTTTCAGCACCACAACCATCTGCAAAAGGATATTATTGTACTTCAAATGAAAAGACCAGCTTCAAAAGGTGATGCAAGTATAACGTTCCTGTTCTAGGACAACAATTCACATCAGCAAACTCATTCATACAACATATAAGCCAATTTTGAACTTATAGCAAAACCATACCATTTTTTTTATAGGAAATATAACATTTTATTAAGCGTGAGAAGGCACAGAATAAGACACACAATGTCTCCATCCATGCAAAGAATACAAATAAGCTAATTGCAAGGGGGGGACATTACAATCAATTCTCCATCTTTTCTACATGTCCCAATTTGAAGGTTTATAACATTGACAGATTACAAATGTAATGTTACTTATAAGCGAACCCAATCAAATAGATCAAAGGGACATAATGTTGGATCATGTAATATTATTCATCTTGACAAGAAATTATTTACATGATAAAATATGTATCACAAGGGCCTATAGCTTAGTTAGGAATAGCACCTTGTGCATACCAAATATTTTTCAGTCCATCAGTACATAGATTTATTTTGGATGAAGAACAGCAACAATTATCCTATTAAAGTTTGTTTAATAAAACAGTAATTCGTAAATCTACACGTATGTAATGTGGAACAGGTCCAAGCAATGTCAGTGAAATTGGATTACCTGATCTACAGATCCTAAAAGACACTTCTTGATAAGTTCCTCCAGGCACTGAAGCACACCTTCAGCAACACTATCACTCACTTTTTGGGGCATTTTTAGGACATTAGCGCTCACAACTTTTTCTTCGGAACCAAGCGTGTTTGAGGTTCTACAGTCGACAGTCGCATCCAATAGAACCAGCAAGGGAAATAATGTATAGCTGAAAGGTAAACAAAGATGTCAAGAAAATATGCTTACTGATGCATACATAATTATACACACACTTTTTGAATTATTTTACAAGTTTTTAGGACAAGTATAAATAATAAAACCATGTTTCCCCGGGTGTGGATCACCACGAACAAGATTCATTATGGAATTGAACAATGAGACATGAAGTCCACTAATGACAAAGTGAAGATTTTGCTCATCCACACCACCCAGATCATATCATCTCATATAGCACTCAACTAAATTCAAAAACAATTTGAACAAGAACGATGTAATTTGTGCTCTCTAACCAATGAGAATAGCTCGGATAGGCTGAGATAAAGTTATGTGCAAATGGGGTGAGGAATTTGGTTTCCTACAATACACAGCAACCAAATTCCATCAACTCCATTAACTCACCCAACCTTCGAACATTGTAGCAACCACTAAAATTCAAGTTACGGATGATTCATCCAACAGTCAAAAGCTCACCTCACCGTTATATACTTATGCATACAAGTCTATAAAGACTAAAACATGCACATTTAACCAGATATATATAATATAAAGAGAGCTTTCATTGAGGGACTCTTCAAATAAGTTTATTTGAGGGACACCCGTTGTAGGGCCTACTCCGGATTGTATTTCACTAATCCAAATCGTCTATTCTGTAGATACTCATTCAAAGATCATTTCTACAAAAAAATCACTTAATCCGATATCATTTGACCACTCAATTGAGTTATTGAAATTTAATACTTTCTTGAAGCACAGTGTTCATTAATTTTGTAGGACACAATTGGATGTCGAAACGGTTTCCGATTTGTCCAATTTTTCTTGTAAGGATGATCTATGAATGAATACCTAAAAAATAGAAGGTGGTTTGGATCATTGAAAAAAAATAAATTTGTAGGGTACCCTAAAGGGCATCCCTCAAATATTATTTGAGGGATCCCTCAATAAAAGGAAACATATAGATACACACACATGAATATATATTTATAAACATGTAGATACATATTTTAGAAAGATTTCTGCTCATGATGGCATTTAAGCATGGAAAGGCTGCAAATTTCAAGCAAAGGAGCAAAGAAGAGAGAGCATTGGAGTGCTTCATAGGTTTTGGAGAAGCTCCAGAAGCTCAAAGCAGTAGGCTTTTAGCTGCGTAAACACTCTGCTTCTTTCTTCCTCCGTTGGGTCGATGCTTTCATCCATTTCCACCATTGCAGACTGCAGAGAGAGGACGACGGGGACTTGAGAACCGCGAAATTGAAAGACGGTTCTAGGAGTTGATGGAGACTTTAGATTTTAAATGATTTTAAAAGAGTTATAAAGTTGATGGAGTTAAATTGAACTTCATTGATACAAACTCCATGATTGTGAAAATAATCTATCAGGAGAATATTCATTTATAGATCCTTTGCCCTTTGAACTTCCTTCTCTCTCTTTCTCGATTCCTGTAAAAAAGATTAGAGTAAATAGACCACACCCGGGGGTGTTAGCCAAAGGCCTCTCTAATGCCTAAATTAGTTCGATTGAATCTAGATGAAACAATAGCTAAAAAGGGTATGGAGATTTCTCTAGGATGAGAACTAGGTGGCTAGAGCCGTGTGGAGAAAATATAGAGAGAGGAGAGTAGAGAGGTCGGCGGCAATGGTGTTTCCGTCGGCTAGGGAGAGAGAGGGAGAGAGCTTCAGGTATTTTTCTAGGTTTTTTGAATGAATGAAGCCGTCTATTTATAGGAGCTTTGGAGGCTGGGGTTTCGTAGAGAATAAAACTCTTATTAGGAATGAGTTTATTCTTTTCCCCAAATTGCAAAGATTGAGTCCATTAGGGATTTAATTGGGATCTAAATCTCCTAATTTGAGGACAATATCTAAATTAGTGGTATTATCTTATTACATAAAGATAATAGCACATAATTAAGATATTATCTCAATTTCTGGTATTAATTAATTGGCCAAATAAATGGGCTCAATTAATTAATCTAAGGGATATTCTTCTTTTCCATGTGGCGTGTTATGATTGGAGACTAAAATATTTGCTCCCACAAATGCCCCCCCAGCTCCTGCATGGCGCTTGTGTGACATGTAGGAGATGACATTATTTTTCGGGCTCTCCCACTGTGTCTAGGCTTTCTTCAGCGAGTTGGACTCCTTTTGCAGACTGGGTTCCCAATTGAAGTGGTCTTTTGACTTTTCTTGGAGTTGGGTTCCTAGTAGGAATGGGCTTGCTATTCCTTTTTGACCTAGGATGCTCAACCAGTATAAATATAGGGCTTCTCTTCACTCTTTTTCACATCGCAAACTTATTTTCTCTACTTTCTAGCTTGAGAGAGATCTTGGAGAATTTGTATTGCTTGTTGAAGAGAGGAGTTGTAATGCATCCCAAGGTAAAGCGAGCACGTATATTTTTTTATAGGGCCCAACCCAAATTCTACTTTGGAATCCGTGTCATGTCCCGTGTGTGTCCAACACCTAGTAGGTATCGAGCACGAATGACCAAAATACCTTTTTTGCATGCACCACAAAACGAAAACACGCTTAAGTGTTTAACTTCTACCAGAAAACCGACACAGTCTCCCCTTAAAAACGGACATTTTCCAATAAATTTCCACCTATAAAAATATGCAGCTAAAAAAATCCCAATTGTTCAGCATGCATCAAACAAATAAATCTAAATGGCATCAAACCTCTTTATACAACATAAATCATTCAACCATCTGAATCTGGTCCCAACTCTCAGAACAACATGAATACATTATCAATTTCCAATATGACCTAACTGAACGAATTTTTAGCACTTGATCTTGCGGTTACACCTAGCAACTCTAGGTTGCCTACATACCCTTACCAAGGGATCAAGCCACACATTGTTCTTTCTACAATAAAACAAAGTTCAACCCATAAGTAAGCATATGAATTAAATATTCCTTACACTTTCCAAAAAACCAAAAGTTTCAAACTCTAATCAATCCGCTAAAACTTAAGCAAAAGATATTGAATTCAGAACAATTCACCCATCACATATGTGCATATACAAGTACATACATATATAATAGCTCATTATAGATAAGTAGGAAAATTAAAAAATTATTAAAATAACATTGACCACGTGAAACCTTAATATCAACATCGACGATTGGAATAACATGCTTCCATCTTTCACATGTAAAAACAAATTCATCACTTAAGAAAATAGTTGTGAATTGTATAAAATCCTTAAAACTTAGACACTCTCAATCTTTGTCTCATAAATCGGAAAACATGTATTAAAACTTTCACCAATAAGTACTAAGATAAAATCATCAATTTTAGTTTAAAACATCTCAAAACTCAAATACTCTCCACCTAGGCATACCCCCAATCATAATCTGTCAATTCCACTAAAATTCCCTCAATTCCAATAATATTACGTCAATTCCAAGTACCGTGTATGTTACATCCTCGCAGAACTCGGGAGACACGTAGTCAACCCTAGAACACATATCCTCATAGAACTTGAGGGACACGTAGTCAACCCGGAACACATATCCTCGCAGAATCAGGTAATCAGCCTGAAACGCATATATGTCAAATCCCCTCATAGGACCTAGGAAGATATAATCAGCCTAAGAACGCAAATCCTCGCACCACACAATTCAAGCGTCCTCGAGACTCGTAGGGCACCATTTTCTGAAACTTATCATAAAATTTCCTCTTTTTCCAATAAATCTCATTTCTCAACTTTCCAAAAAATTAGTTCTTAAATAGATAACCCAAAAATCCTTTCTTAAAACGAGATCAATCCCAACATTTCTTAACTTGAATTTGACCATGCATAATCTTTCAAACTATTCTAAAACTACATTTAAATATGTACAACATACCATTCAACAAACAGAATTCATAACCCTTATTATTTACTTTCCAAGACACCATTTTTAAACCCGCATCAATATCTAGTGCACCCATAACCCAAACACATAGACATGTATTTGAATGTAAATATATAATCGACATTTAATTAGATCCTTACTCACAACAAACCCCTCTATCAAGCCATAAGTGAATTATAATAACAATCATTAAAATAAAACGATAATAATAATAACAATAACAATAATAATAATAATATAATAACAATCATTAAAATAAAACGATAATAATAATAACAATAACAATAATAATAATAATAATAATAATAACAATAATATATAAACGGAAAGTCTCGTGTCACATGGTAAAGACCGGAACCGAACCGATAGCATGTTTGTATAACCTCTTTAACCAAAATATCAATTATCAAACAACTCAGTTTCCCACCAATATCACCACCACACCCTAAATCATAACACCATAACAAAACCAAGTTTTCAACAATATGCCAAAACCATAATTCTAAATCCCACATATTTATCGTTGGCAAACAATTCCAGTAATATTATTCGGTACTATAAGGCCACATACACCCAAGCCCATAATTCCCAAAAACTCAACATGTAACACAACCTTGGAAAGGTCCTAAAGCCATTCTAGTACATTCCCAAAGGATGAGACGGTCTCAAAAGACCCGTGGTCAACAATTGGTTAAACTACTTGTCTTTGGTCAACCGGGCACACGAGGCCCACAACCTCATATTTCCGATCCAAACGTCCCTACGAGTTTCACAAGGTTTACTAAACACATCTTGCAAGTCTGGTCCAGATCGAGCAGTCGGATCGCTCTCGATTGCACGATTGGACGGTCACAAGTTTACATAATCTTTGAATCATTGATTCAGAGTATCTGGGACTCTGATTCTCAATCCGTGAGTTCCTACACAATACTAGAGGTATGGAGAACAGTATACTTGGAAATGGAGTCGATCCAACGATCCAAACATATCAAACCCGGATATCGCCTAATAGGTGTAAATATGTTCTACTATCAAATGATAACCAAATTCAAATCCGAGCATATTGTCGTGCTCGGGAAGACATGGGGAACATTTTAGAACTCTATGAACCTCCACCAAGTGGCTCACGAGCTGCCACTCGCCACTAGCAACAGTGGGTGTCTTGAGAGATTTTTCGGTGACAGAAAATCTCCAAACCACAGGCCAAAACCTATACAAATGTGTTCATACTAAAAAGGGGAGCAACGTTTGGTTTCAGACCTCGGCCAAAAAGTGGCTCGAAATGGGTGAAAAATGGATGGAAGCGTCGGCCCAATATGGGTATTTAAATCAATCTTCAAAACTCCAAAATTAAGCCAAACTAACTACATAAACATGTAGAGCACGATGAGGGGATGAATTTTCATACCTCTCTCATCGGATTCCGTGACCGGAGTCTCTGAAAACGGCATCGGAAACTTTGAAAACAACCGACACTTTCAATCATTCTAATTCAAAATCCTTGGGTTTTCGAGCTGCAAAAACAGCTGGGTTAAGAAGGGGACATACGAAACGTTTGGGACGAATTTCGCCGGAAATGATCGCTGGCCAAAGTTTTGGCCTTGTTATGTGTGACAAAGAGAGAGAGAGAGAGAGAGAGAGAGAGAGAGAGAGAGAGAGAGAGAGAGACGTGGGGAAGAAGAAGACGAAAAGAAAAATAAATAGAAAAAGCTTGGATACTGTAGCATCTGGTATTGTAGTTGTATTGTTTGCTATGGTGTTAAATTTTTAAAAATTTCCACTATGTCCTTTTTGTTTCTAGACCTTTCCTCCTTCATTACAACTCGGAAATGGGCGTGATGCATGTCTATGAACTCGTATCGTCGAGCTCTACGCAACGATACCACTCAATGCTCCAAAATCCTTCCTGAACAAAAAGTGAGTATCGTGACCTTACTCTGAGGGCAAACGACAAGCCCTGACCCAAATTCCACTTTGGAATCTATGTCGAACCTTATGCGTGTTCAACACCTGGCAGGTGCTGGGCATACTTGACCAAATTGCCCTTCTAACTAAAACTCAATATTCTTTTAAGGTTTGACTTCTGCCAAAAAATCAGCAGTCTCCCCTGTAAACTGCTCGTTTCCCAAAATGTACACCTATACAAAATGCAAATCATATATCCACAATCGTTTAGCATGCACAATGTTAGAACACACACAATCCAACATCAAATCTTTGTGGCCTCAAGCCATGCAGAAATCCTAGGGCAATATCAGAGCATACTAATTATGTTAATTTACAAAAGTAATATGGTTACAGGAGAATATCCTACATATTGGAAGTGAATGAGTGGTGGGTGATGATGCCCCGTGGTGGTGCTCCGATTCTCGCTTACTGCCTGGGGGTGCAAAGCATTAAAAGTGTGAGTGGACAAAAGAAAGTTTTGCAAAATAGAATATCAACATACTAACCCCACGGTTAAAACATTTGAAAATTCATTTAATCCATGTTCTATATTTGTATAGAAATCAAGCATGCATATTTATACTCATATAACCATTCATTTATTAAATAAATTCATCAAAACAATTTGAAAGTATTGAACAATAGTAATTCCTTTCCACCTAGGTGTACCCTTTATAAATCCATCAATTCCATGTTTTTATATTTATTTCCCACATTATACCGTCATTTCCAAGTGTCACATAAGTGACACCTCCTTGCAAAGTTCAGAAACACAAAGTTAACCCAAGTCGCATTCCTCATAGAACTCAGGAGACACTTGGTCAACCTGAGCCACATTCCTCGCTCCTCACGGTCCGAGTATCCTTAGAACTCATGGGGCAACTGTCAAATGCGCGCTGATTTAACCGAAGGCAACTAGGATGTCCGTGGACATCAATATATCCTAAGGCAATAGTTTATTTGAAGGCAACATTTTGGGTACCTATGGTGGGTTCAAAAATTTCTTGGAAAATTAAAATACTATTTTTCACTCAATCCTTAAATCCGGTTATCATGTCGTTTTCTACTTTCCAAGCCATTCACATTTAATCATAAATAGAATTTATAAAAGCATTTAAATTCAAACTGTATGCTTGAAAAGTAAAAACCATAGATAAATCGTTCATCATCAATTAATAAAACTTTTACTATATAAAATTCATTTATAAAACAAACGTCCACTCACTGTGCGTCCGAACCTACCTGACCCTTCGAGGGTCCTTCTTGCTGGTTTGATGGAGCCCGAGTACCTACTTAAGCGATTAAAACATTTTATTAATAAAATAGCTCAACCACAAATATTTAATCAAAACCTTTACTTATGTCCATTTTCAACAATTGTGAGAGTTGGAATGGTCTGAAAAGACTCGGGATTAAATATATGATTAAATTTTTATATTGGTTAACCCAGTCCCCTGTGGGGTCCACAACCTCTGATTAATAATCCAAAAATTCCTAGGGTGTTGAACAAAATTTAACAACACGTCCTGCAGGTTTTGGATCGCTCAAGATCACACCATCGGACGGTCAGCGTTTATATAATTTTTGAATTATTGAATCAGAGCATCTGGGACTCCGATTCTCGATCCGTGAGTTCCTACACGATCCTAAAGGTTCCTAGATCAATGTATTTGGAAATGGAGTCGACCCAACAGTTCAAACATAACGAACCCGGATATCGCCTAATACGTAAAAATCCGTTCGACCATCAAACTATAACCAAATTCGAATCCGAGCATACCGTCGTGCTCGGTATGACATGGGGATCATTTTAGGTCCAAATGGACCACCCAAACTTGGCCCACTCAATGCCACACGAGCTGGCAGTTTGTGGGTGGCTTGAGAAAATTTCGACGACCGGAAAATTCTCAAAACACGTGTATAATTTTATTTTTTTGGTATTCTAACGTGTAGAATTTTTTTTCTCATCTTGCAGTTGTTCGTTGATCATGTCTTCTGAAGATGGTAGCAAGTCACCAAGTTCTCAAGTGTCTTTGTATCTTGGGGAGGCTCCCAAGTGCACAAAAAGAGGTTGGTGCCTAATCTGCACCACGTTACGTTTGAAGCTCAATTCAATAAGTGGCGGGCCACTTATGCTTCTGCCATTCATGATGACGTGCATGTCAAGCTGATGAAGCCTTTGATTGACAATATGCCTTGTGTGGATGTGAATGATCCAGATACTAGGATCATCACCTTCCGTGCCTTTTATTTTTCCCTGGACTTCACTTTCTCGATGTCAAAGCTTTTTAAGGAGATGTTCTGGGCCATGCAGTGTGCTCTGAGTCATTGCACTCCAAACGTCTATTGAGCGATCATGTGTTTTGAGAATCTGAGCAATTTCTTTAAGCTGGAGTTGACGGTGCGAGAGTTCTTCTCCTTCTTCGAAGTGAGGCACTAAAAGAAGTATGCTCGAGTTTGCATTTTCCATGCCAATCTGTTTCATAGTCTCAGCCAAGGAGATCATGTATGGTACGACGATGTGTTGGAAGTCAGCAGACAGTGGGAAGGCGATGTTGGTGATGGTGCACTTCTTCCCATCACCTACTGCAACGGTACGTCATATTGTTGTTTGGATATGTTTCCTTATTATTTGAATTTCTTGTACTGTGACTAACTAACTTCTGTCTTCTGCTTGCAGTGAATGACATTTGCAAGAGGTTGGAACTTGGGTTGGACATGGCTAAGGTCGGTTGAGCAATGAACATCCCCAAGAGGTTTCGCAAGTGGCGCTAGCTGTTAAGCAAGTATCGGGAGGAGGTCGGCAGTTGCCCCCTGCCTATGATATTAAGAGATGGAAGCAGAATGGTCCAGATCCTAATGATCTACCTGCTGGATAGGAGGAGTATTTTGCTAAATCCCATAAAAAAGAAAGGCTAATATCAAGTCCTCAAGAAATAAAGCTACTTCTTCGCAGGTGAAGAATGTGTCTCTATTGAGGAAGAAGCCAAAGCTCCCTTCTGCTGAGAATACACAAGTATGAGTTGTTTCCCTGCATCTACTAGGGTTAAATATCTCGTTGGTGCAGATAGCAAGAAGATTGGTTGTATGAGCAATATTCGGAATGTTCCACTCAAGCCTCCTGCTGACAAGTTTAGAGACCATGATTTGCTTCTTGAAGTAGTCCTTGCGCGAACTAGTTCATTTGCTGAAAGGCAAAAAGATGCTGATGTTTTTGTTCGAAGTTCGAGTCTTCTGCAACAGTCAAAGGATGGAGATTGAATTGGGAGGTCTGCTCAACCATCCAACCATCATGATCTAGCTATTGAGTCAAGAGCAGTCATGCACGGAGTTGATTCAACGCCATTGACTCTTTTAGAGGTGAGGTTGGAGGCAGCTAAGAAGGCAAGAGAGTCATCTGCCGGAGCGAAAGATCCTTCTGCAATGCCAACGGCTGGTCCCAATATGGACAAGTCCAGCCCTGCAAGGGATGTAGGCGTGTCAGATCTGCTTAATACGAACTTTCTGTCAAGTCCGTCCACTTGTGTTAAGCTAGTTGATCATATCCATCAGGTCGGCGATCTTGATAGCTTCTCAAGTCTTTCCTCGAAAAAACAAAGGGAAGCAAAAATTTCATCTGCTTAAAAAAGGAGTAGTTTTTACTACTAAAACTATCCGGAACTTGTCTATTATTGCCCCATATTCTGCTAAGCTCAGCGAGTTGGAGAAGAAGAATGCTGACTTGACTAGCAAGCTCTCTGCCAAGCAGATCCGTTATGAGAAGAAGACATCCGAATTGATGGCGATGATATATGAGCTAAAAAGTTCCCTTGCTGAAAAGAATGGTGAACTTAACTCTTCTGTTGCTGACTTGTTTAGTCAAAAAGATGCTTACATTCGTCTTGAGCACAAGAATGCTACATCTTCCTCAGTTATGACAAGCTTTTGGCTAGATATGGTGCCTATCATAAGTCTGCTGAAAAATCCAAGTTTGAAGATATCACATATACGTACAAGTTGGGCTACTTGGACTGCACAAATGGGTCTGCTCCCTTCTATGCCATTGGAGATGAAGACATCGAGACGCTCTGCTCTAACTTACTCCCTGTTCAAAGTGAGCAGGTCAATGCTGCTAACATGGAAGGAGCTGAAGAGCAGGCGGCCGAATAGGCAATAGTCGAAAAGGATGGAGCAGAGGAAGACGCGGCTGATGAGATGGTGGTAGATGTCTCGGAGCAGACAGGTGGAGCTGCTAAAAGCGTGGCTGATCATGTGGATGCCAAAGATGCTGCAGATCAAGGGTCTCCTTCTGGCGTCTCGAAGTAAGTAAAGACTCCTTTATTTCTTTTCACCATTTTTAGTCTGCTTTCTTATTTAGAATAATTGGTCTTGTTTGACCATCTTTTTTTTTGTTGAACTTGGCCGGTTGGTCATTTTGCCATAGAAATTTCAGTTATTTTTAAACTTCAATTTCCCTTGTGAATTGCTTGAGAAACCGGCTAGTGTCTTGGTTTTGCATCTCCTTTAGGATGTTGAATGTTTCCCATCGCTTGCTTGAAGTGTGCGCTTTTGCTCCTTCTTCAGGATGCTTTGGCTGTCATGCTAACTAACAGGAACCTAGGTCCCCCTTAAGGGACTCCGGGTGAGTTCTACATCTCCCGAAGGATGGTTTTGGTTATCGCTCTGCATCTCCCGAATGACACTACTTATGGGCAATTGTATGACTATCATGACTGCCTTAGGAAACAGATAGAAACCTGGATCTCCCTTAGAAAATTCCTAACGCTTCATACACCTCCCGAACTACGCTTCTTGTGGGTTGCACCCCCCGAAGGATGCTATGTGACCATCCTACCTCCCTTAGGAAATGGATAGAAACTGGGATCTCCCTTAGGAAATTCCTGGTGCACCCTACGTCTCCCGAATTACGCTTCTTGCTAACCACATCTCCATTAGGACTCTCCTTATGGCAATTGTTTTTTTTTTTTTTTTGCGCACATTCTAGAATGAGAAAATGAAGTTGTATTGATGTTCATAAGATTACATTGCTTTATTCGAAATAGAAATAACTCAATAAAGAACTTGAAATTTCCCACAGTTGCTTCTCTTCTTCAGAAATGTGCACGGCTCAATCATCTACTTGGAACTAGGTAGGTAAGAGAAAGTGTCATGGATAATATCTTTTGAGGTAGCAAGTATTCCATTGTCATGGAACCTCCTTCCCTTCCATGGTGTCAAGTGTATAGTTTCATCTGCCCTAGGACTGGCTAATCACATAAGGGCCTTCCCAATTGGGTTTCATCTTCTTTGATCCTTGCCTTTGTGCAATGATGAAAGTATTTATGAGGACAAGGTTGCCCTGTTGAAATTGTCTGACCTTTGCCCTTTTGTTGTAGTAAGACTTCAACTGCTCCTAGTAGGAGGCAACTTTGACAATGGCTCTCTCTCGTTCTTCTTCGAGTAGGTCGAGGTTTAGCTTCATTTGTTCAGAGTTTTGATCAACACTGTCAATCTCAGTGCTTATGGAAGGGACAGTGATGTGAGGAGGAATGATTGCTTTTGTCCCATAGGTGAGGGAAAATGGGGTTTCGCCAGTTGATCTTCACTTGGTGGTTCGATAAGCCCATATACTTTAGGGAGCTCATCTATCCATTTCCATTCAGTGCCTTCTAATCTTTTCTTTAGGCAGTCTAATATAATTTTGTTGGATGCCTCAGCCTGACCATTGCCTTGTGGATACCTTGAGGTGGACCTGTGTTGCTTGATCTTATATTTTGCAAAGAAGGCAGTGATCTGCTTGCCAATGAATTGTGAGCCATTGTCGATAACCAGCGATTGTGGACAGCCAAACCAGTAGATAATCTTTCTCCAGACAAATCGTTCCACATTAACCTCTTTAGTAGATGATAGAGCTTCAGCCTCGATCCATTTAGTAAAGTAATTAGTGGCAATGATCATCATATCCTTCTTGGCTGGTGCTGGCGGTAGGTGACCCACTAGATCAATGGCCCATTGCATGAATGGCCATGAACTGTTCTGCGGATGGTAGACTTCGACATGCAAGTTAGGAACTGGTTTGTACCGTTGGCAACAATCACATCTTTTGATATATTCGGTGGAGTCGAGGTGCATATTAGGCCAGAAATAGCTGATGTTTAGAGCCTTCTGGGCAAGTGACTTGCCTGCTAGAGTGTTTGCCATACTCACCGTCGTGAATTTTACAGAGGTTCTCAACTGTTTGAGGGTATTTTATGCAGGTGAGATGAGGTCGGAGATGAAGGCTAGAGCTTGTTGTCTTGCATGTAGTATCTCGCTACCTTTGCTGGACCTTCCTAGCTTTGAACTTGTCTATTGGCAAATTTCCATTCACCAAGTAGTCGATGATAGGGTCTTGCCCACTGAGGTCTTCATCAATTTGTATTGTGTCGACTGGCTCTACTTCTTCAACACGTGGTCGAGATAGAGTGTCTGAACTGGGTATCCAACACTGATCCTGGCTTGCCAATGTATCTGCATGAGTGTAGGCCTGTGGAACTTGTTGGATGGTGAAAGTGAGGAATTCTTTTGAAAGTCCTTGGACTTTGTCGAGGTACTAGATCATTCTTGGATGTTTTGCCATGTACTCGCCTGAAGCTTGATTCATGATCACCTAGGAGTCTGAGTAGATGGCCAATCTTTTGATCGATAGTTCTTCGTTGTTTGAAGCTGGAAAGCCTAGTGTGATGACTTGTTCCAAAAAAGTTTCGTCTGGGGTGATTATGAGGTAGGTTTTATTTTGAAAAGCTACTTTACACTTTTCATCTCACTTGTCCTTGTATCCTTTCTCGAAGGATTTGAAGAATGCCTGCATTTGTTGGTAGATCTCGAGAAAAATATGTTGAGATCTCTTTGGGAGACTAAGTATCCCAAGAATCGACCTGATGAGACTCCAAACGTGCATTTGCTCGGATTTAACTTCATGTGGTATTTTCGGAGCAGGCTAAATGACTCAGCAAGATTCTTGATGTGGTCCGCTCATTTGGGAGCTTTGATTAGGATGTCGTCTACATAGACCTCCATAGTCTTACCAATTTGCTTCTTGAAAATTTTGTTTACTAGCCTTTGGTAAGTTGCTCCAGCATTCTTTAGCCCAAAGGGCATGACTTTGTAGCAATATGTACCCCTTTCGATGATGAAGAAGGTCTTTGCCTTGTCGTCTTCATGCATCATGATTTGATTATAGCCGGAGTAGGCATCCATGAAGCTTAGCAGTTGATTGCCAGAAGTTAAATCTACAAGTTGATAAATTCTGAGCAGTTGAAAGTTGGTTTTAGGGCATGCCTTATTGAGGTTGGTGTAGTCGACGTAAACTCTCCACAAGCCATTCTATGTAGGAGACCTCTTCAATGAAACCGGCAACTAGGAGCTTGTTGATCTGGGTTTTGATGATGGCAACTCACTCGAGCTCGAAGTTTGATGGTTGGGTTGACATGAAGGCAATTACAGATGATCTGGGGATTGATGGTTCTCCTCAGCTTGTTCTACTCCCTTCAGATTTGCTTGATTCATGGGGAAGAACTGTGTTTGCTTGCTTTTCTTCAGCCCTTAAGCTGAGCATTTTCTCCTCATTGCCTGATCGCTGTTAATCTGGCCGACACGGCCCCAAGGGATTGGATAGCGAATTTTCTAATGTGTGGCGGAGGTCATTGCGTTGATCTTGCCAATCTATGGTCTGCCCAGAATGCCGTTGTAAGGGGAGACTTCATCAATGACCATCAATTTTGCGAGCTAATTACTATTGGAGAGTAGACGTCAAAGTCTATCGTGCCAATTGAAGCCAGTTAGTGACCTGGCTGATTTGTTGATCGTTTTCTCCAAACCCATTTGCTAGATGACTGCTAATTGTAGGATATTGGCTACGCTACCCTCGTCTTCGTGGATTCGATTGACCATTGCCTAAGCGATTTGAATGTTGATGACGAAGGTGTCGTTGTGCGGCATATCAAGGCCGATTAGATCCTTTTTTTGGAAACCAATCACGGGATTGTCTTCTGCCAATGGAAGGCTAGTTGAGACTTGGGAGATAATAGTGGCCTGTTTAATCTTCCTCTTCTTTTCTTTGCTAGTCGGCTAGGATCGTGTTAATCCTTATCACCTTCGGGTGAGGTTCCTTGGCAGCGTTACGGTCCCTAATATGTTGGATGGCCTTCTTAGCTATAAACTCTATGCAATAACCTTCTCTAACTAGTTCTTCAAGGTGCGTTCTCCAAGAAAAATAGTTATTCGTGTTGTGCCCATGCGTCCCATGGAAGGCACAGTATTTTCTGGTATCCGTCTTTTTCGGATCTCCATTCAAAGGTGGTGGTCTCTTTACCCAAGGCTTGTCCTTCACTTGGGCTAAGATTTGATGTATGGGAATAGAGAACTTGGTATAGTTCTCTCTTGTAGTAGCGTCTCCTCGTGGGTGTGACTTGCATTTGTCTTTATTCCTGCTACTAAACCTGTCACTTTTCTGACCTGCCTGCTTGGTCTACTGATCCTCTGGCTTGGTAGACTTTTTCGCGGTGATTCAATAGTCATCCTAGAGTGTGTAGCATTCTTCAGTCACAAAGACCTCTGCCAGAGTCTAGCTGGGAGCGATAGTCAACTTGCGGTATAAGTCGTGCTCAGCTGGAAGACATTTCTTGAAAGCAGAGGACTCGATTTGATCATTTTCGTTTTGAATCTCTTGATATAATCTCAGAGGGATTCATAATACTTCTTGTACAGGTTAAACAGGTGGTCATGGTTCTTCTTGATCGTTTGATAAGAAGTGTACCCTTTAGTGAACATGTAACCTAGCTCTTTGAAGCTGCTGATCGTCCCGGATGACAGGGTGTGGAACCAGTCTTGAGCTGCTCCTCGCAAGGTTATTGCAAACACCTTGCACATTAGTGCGTCTTCGGCCTTGTAGAGAATCATAACACTCTTGAAGTGCTTCAAATGACTCTCGGGATCGGAATCCCCTTTGAAGTGTGTGAAAGAAGGCATTGAAAATCTCTTTGGGGGAGCAGCCTGCTCGATTTCGATGGTGAAGGGCGTGGATTTTACTTGATCTACCTCCCTGCGTAGAGCATCTTCAAAACCTTCTCCGGTCTTCAAATCTCGAAGCTGGGCTGTTCACAAGCTTCTCGACATCCTCTGTGCGCATGGCTTGTGGGTCTGATAAGTCCATAAATATGCTCATTTATGTACTCTTTTTACTTAGGTTTTGTAGGAGAATTGGATTTAAAAATGGCTTATTACTTTACATTTTTTATTTTCAGCTTTTCTGCGCTCTTAGAAGGTTTTTAAGGGAAAATGAACTTTTCGGAGGAATTTTAGCACAAGGCCAATTGGAGATGAAAGCTAACATCTTGAAGTTCAATCTGTAATTTTTCTAAAATTTTCTACCAAGCCAACTAGTATAGTATTACAAGTAAAATTAGCCCACGTGCAGACAGGACAGTTTCGTACATGTTATGTGAATGTGAAGAAACGGAAGCCTTCCCGAATTTTCCAAGTTACATGCTATATCTGGAAAGATAAGACATTTATCTTTCTAAAATATATTTTTACTGATTTTGCTAGAAGGCCGAAGATCCCCAAATCATGTGACAATTGGGCTGAGCTGTATTTCCCTGTGGAGTTAGGAATTGTGATCTTTACTTTCCTATTTGGATTCTATATTTACCAAGACTTCTTGGATGACTTTTCAGTCAATTTTAGGGTTTAGAACTCTGATATAAGTCATATAAAAGGCTAGCCAAGGCTCCCAAACAAGCATTCACGTCCTAAGAAGATCAACCGCACAAGAGGAGAAAGCTGCCAACGAGCTCTTTCTTTTCCTTCCTTCTTTTAATTTTCAGTTCTTATGTATTTATTTTTGAGTTCATCCAAGAACATGAGTAACTAATTTCTTGTTAGTTAGGGCTTAATCTTGAAGCCCTAAACATGATTTCAATTTTATAAACAAGTTTGAATGGATTTTCAGTTTCTACAAGAGTGATGATTTCGGTTTCTCTATGTTATGTGAATTCTAATATTATGTTTCTTTGAGTAGCTAACTTGAAAGCATGTATTGAAATTAAATTGTTGTAGAACATAGGTCAATTGCCATATTGAATGTGATATTGTTTGCAACGAATAATTGGGTTAAGAACTAGTTAGGAGAAATTCATTCTTGAATTCCTAATAACAAATGCCATGTTTTAGGGTTTTTGTGACACTCATATTCTCTTTGATCTTAATGGATTCTTGATTGTTAATTTGAGTAAATGCCATACTAGATTTCAATTAAGAATACACGTATTGATGTAAATGCCATACACTTTACATACACTTAAGAGAGAATCATACAACTCGAGTCAAATGCCATGATCTTGTTGTGAGTGTCGTCATCATATGCTTGCTAGAAATTGATTATCTATTGTTGTTTATGGATTGATTGATTGTTTGGAGGTGGATAGTAAGTCCTAGCTATTGTTCTTGATTGATTTTAAACCAATTTCTCTTAAACTCTAATTTAAATTCTGTTTTGTTTTATTTTCCTTATTTTGTTTTATTCACAAAATCAAATCAAAACCCCCCTTGGTGTTGGTGTGTGTGTGGAAGTCCTTGTGGATTCAATCTTTATTTTGTTTTCGTGTTTAATTGTGTTTTAGTTTTCATTGTGTGACATTGATAAACATCTCTTTAGACCACAATCTCTGTGGGATCACCCTTGCTTGCTTACTATACTATCATTTGATTTGTGCACTTGCAAGGTTTTAATATTGTTGTTAAAAATTACCAACAAGGTCACACTGGTGACCTTCGCGGTTTGGGCGGCATTGATTGACTTCCTTGTTGGCTCCAAGGGTTGACCTTCTTTGTTGTCCTACCTGTGTGGCTTGTTGGTGGATTGCACTTGCGAGGGATTCCCTGTGGCTTGTCCACGGGAATTGGTTCTTCGGGAAAGGGCAACGAAGGGCCTTTCCTCATGAACGTCATTGTGAGGGTTGTCAGGTTGACCTCCCTGAGGGCCTAGCCTTTCTCGTGCGTTGGTCCTTGAACTCAATCTAGATCGGATACTTCGTCTGCTTGAAACTTGGCTTGCAGATGCTTGTGACATGCCAGCTTACTGGTCACATTGTTGTCCCCCTCCGTGTCTGCTCACTCCTGCTTGCCTGCTTGAGACCTCTCTCTTTGCCCTATTGTCCAAGGTCAAGATTTTGGACCAAGTCTATTCGGTTGAGGAGCTATCTCACCAACTACTTTTGGTTGTCCATTCTTTGTGTTAATTGGTCGACTCTAAGACTGAGGTCTACTTGACTTCATGGACTAGGAGGAAAGAATTGTGTGGAGCCCAAGTGCACCCGGGCTAGGGTTTCGTTAGAGGTGTACGCAGGAGAGTACGTCAAGCGCGGCGGCAAAGGAGGGAATGATTGAAAATGTTCCAAGATTGAGCCAAAGTGGGTGGAGGTGGGATTGCCTTGATGGGAAGCTCTGCCGTGTGCTGCGGTGCCAAGGTGGTGGCTCTATCCGACCATGGGGCCGTGAGGTGGGACAACGCTGACCACAGGGCCACGATAAAGGTTATCGTCAGTTCCAAGGGGTCATAAAGTGGCGGTGGTGGTAGCCAGTTCCTGCAGTTCCATGGTTGTTTTGGCAGAGGAGCCATTAGCCGGATTTCCACCTTTAGCCATTGTGCCCTATGGATGCGGCATGGCTCTAATCGTCAAGTTGTGTCGTGGTATGGCAGCAAGGGTTTGTTGCGGGTTCGTGGTAGCTCTAGCGCGTTGAGGTGGTGGTGCCACCATGTCGATCACGGGATCATGGGAGAAGTGGCGTTTAGTCATCTTGACGGTCTTGCTCCTTGTGTCTTTGCCTTCGTCCATGGCTATTCGGAGGGCTTTGATTGAACAAAAAAAGGAGGAAATAAATTCCTTTGACTGAAGAGCACGTGTTGAGTATAACTCGTGCTCTCAAGGAAAGCACCAAATGCTTGTGCATTTATCTAAGGAGAATATTCGCTTCTAGATCCTTCTTCCTTTTAACTTTCTTCTCTCTCTTCCTTGATTCCTGTAAAAAAAATTGGAGTAAATCACAAAAAGTGAAGGGACCCGCCCTAAATTTCCCAAAACCCGCTGAATTTCAATTCACAAATCGAATCACCTACGCTAAGAATCGATCCAATCCTACCCAACATGCAGCTAGATTATGAAGAATGGATGAATTTCCATACCTTGATCGCCCAAAATGGTGGCCGAAGGAGGGAGATCAGAGTCGGCAAAGTTCGAGCGAAAACCAGGCAAAAATCGCCTTTTTTCGGTGGCTGGAGCGGGGGCCGATGTCGAGGAAGGGTCGGGTCGGGACGCCAAGGCCGAGCCGGTTCTTTTGGCACCAGTCCCGTCCACAGCCGCAGCCGGTGGTCGGAGATTTGAGGAAAGAGAGAGACCGTCGGGGAGAGAGAGAGAGAGAGAGAGAGAAATCTGATTTTTATAAAAAATCTCATTTCAAAATAATTACGATTGTGCTACTGGGTCTCTTTTGACCATATCTCTCTCGTTACAACTCCGATTCGAGCACACCATGTGTCTACGAACTCATCTCAGTACGACCTTCCCAAAAATATTAGTCACTGCCCCAAACTCCTTTCGGGGTAAGAAAATTACCAAAATACCCTTACCCTAAAGGTAAATTTGTAATTTCACCTAAATAATTTAAACAAGAGAAAAATTTGGAGTCGGTGTAATATCCCAAACCAAAAAATTCATAATTAAGGAATATTTTATTTTGTGAAAAGATAATTTTGCCCTCGTAATATTTTATTAAGAAAAAGGTGACTTTTTAATCGAGAAGGAATTTGATAATTCTGCTTGCGCCATTGCGTAGAGCACGGCGAAACGAGTTCATAGACACGTAGTGGGCTCGAATCGGAGTTGTAACGAGAGAATTATGGTCAAAAGAGTCTCAGTGGCATAACCGTAAATATTGCGAAGTTGGATCTATAAAACCAGCCAGCTCTCTCTCTCTTGCGAAACTGCCCCGCCGCCTTCCAGGACTTGCTGGCGCCGACACAGAGCACCACCGGCCACGGGACCTAGGGTAGGAGTTTGGAGCCGTGGTTTGAAGTTTTTCCGGCGAGCCAAAATTGCTTTAGAAACCCATTGCTGCCGGCGCATGCTGGGGCACGTGGGTGAGGGTAGTGCAGTGGCACTGTGTCTTGTTGCGATCCTTATGTTGTCACGAGCGTGTGGGATTTCGCGGATCTCAATTTGGATTCCGTTTGAGCCCCGAACGGATTTTCCATATTGTGCAATTTCCGGGTTCAACATTACCGAACCGTTGGATCGCCCTCAATTTTTAATATGTTGTTCCAGATAATTTCAGAATCGAGTAAGATTCGACGGATCATGAATCGGAGTCCCGGATACTCCGAAATTGTGAACCCTGGGGCTAGGGTTTGGAAATTGTATGATTTTACGATCGTGGTCAATCCGATCGTCAGTTTCAGACCAAACTTGCAGGATATGGTTCCCTAAAGGTGAGGAACTTAAAGGAACTCTTAGATTGGTCATTGGAGGTCGTGAACCCCACAGGGTTCCGTATCGACCAAGGTGGAAGTTTATCGCTTAATAAAGTCTCGAGTCTTTTCAGACGATTTTAAATATCTAAAATGCCTAAGTGGACAGGAAAATGACTTTAAAGTTAGTGCACGCACTTTTAGAAGTCGAGGGTCAGGGTTTTTCTTAAAAACTTATACCGAGCAGTTTTATTAATTAAATATTCATGATGGTTTACCAGGCACCCGGGACCAAGCAGGCCCGCAGGAGAGACCTTTAGGAGGTCTAGCCAGCTCAGACCAGGAGTGAGTGGACCTTCTTCCATAAATGATTTTATATAAATGAGTTATATAAATGATTTTATATAAATGATTTTATATAAATGATTTTATATTGGTTTTAGATAAATGAGTTTTTATACATGAGTTTATATGAATAAGTTTCATTATTTGATCTTGAATGAGTTTTATTGGAGGTTTTCCGAACATGAATTGTGCTGTAAAATATCTTTATTTCTATACTGCTTAGTTGAACATGCTAAAGTTATATAGATAGCAGACTTTGAGATTTATGATACAGAAATAGCAGCCTAGCTCAGATTTATCAAACTACAGTTAGTTATCAGACTTTTCTAAAAATAGTTTATGTTAAGCCACCATGTACCCAGTCATGGTGATTACCCTCAGTTGGACCGATGTCTACGGACATCCAGTCTATTTATAGTTCTGTCAGTGCACTTGACATTGCCTCACGAGTTTCGGGGACGTTCGGACCGTGAGTGCCAGGATTTGCGGCTCGGCTGACTTGGTGTCCCGAGACCTGCCAGGATTTGCGGCTCGGCTGACTTTGTGTCCCCGAGACCTGCCAGGATTGCGGATCAGGCTGACTACGGTCCCCTGAATCCTGCCAGAGCGGCTCGAGTCGACTTTGTGTCATCGAGACCTGCCAGCGGATCAGGGTAACTATAGTCCCCTGTATCCTGCCAGTTTGATGCTCGGATAGACTGTGTGTCACCGAGACCTGCCAGGGGAATTGACGGAATTACAGGGGTACATCCAAGTGGTAGTGTTGATTGATTGCAGTGATTTGATTCAAGTTTTGAGTACATTGCTTTTATGCAGGTTCGATTTCAGTGCTTTTATGCGAATTTGGATTTCAATGCTTTCATGCAAGTTTTACTGCTCTTGAAAGCGATTGCATATATTTCTATAAATATGTAACTGCGTTGATTTTAATATGTTTCAAAGATAGTTTAGATATTCAGTTTTACTCAACTGTATTTGATTTCATTGCTTTTATGCGAGAATTATCGAGTTCGAATATAATTTACAGATAATGCATTGAGTTTAGTATGCTTTATGTGCAGAATACGTATTTAGATTTATTTCACTATTTTTACAATGGGGGTTAGTATATTCTTAGATATTTTATGAACCTTTATTTAGGGGTCCACTCACACTTTCAACTGTTTTGCGCCCCCAGGTTGTAGTGTGCACAAGACATCCACCACCGGGCCATCGTGACTTCCGCGCCTTCTGGTTCAAAAGTGTTGGTATGTAAAACAATTAAGTGATCTGTAAACTATCAAAATTGCTCTGATATATTGCCCTAGAACGAGAAGAGAACTTTTGACATGTTTATTTAAGTGCTGGCAGTTGGTTGTGTAGGTATTTTGCTCATTCTGACAGGTGGAAATTTTGGGATTGAGCAAATTACAGGGGAGACTCTGCCGAAATTTCGGCAGAAGTCAAGGTCAAAATTTTAAGGAAAAAGGGCAAATAGGTCTTTTGTGCCTGACATTTGCCAAGTGTCGGACACGCACAGGGTTCGACTCGAATTCCAAAGAGGAATTTGATTCGGGTCCTGTCAGTCGGGGTGTTACAAAAAGGGTGTTGGCCAAAGACCTTCCGATGCCTGAGTTAGTTCGATTGAATTTAGGTGAAACAATAGCTAAAAAGGGTATGGAGATTCCTCTAGGGTGAGTGGCAGGAGCAGTGTGGAGAAAATATAGAGAGAGGAGAGTGGAAAGGGCAGCGGCAATAGTGTTGCTGTAGGCTAAGGAGACAAAGGGAGAGAGCTTGAGTATTTTTCTAGGGTTTTTGAAGTACCTTGAATGATGAATGAAGCCATCTATTTATAGGAGTTTCAAAGGCTAGGGTTTCGTAGAGAATAAAACTCTTATTAGGAAGAAGTTTATTTTTTCCCCAAATTGCATAGATTGAGTCCATTAGAGATTTGATTGGGATTCAAATCTCCTAATTTGATGATAATAATATCTCCTTATTAGGATAATATCTAAATTAGTGGTATTATCTTATTAAATAACAATAATATTACATAATTAAGATATTATCTCAATTTCCGGTATTAATTAATTGGCCAAATAAATTAACTCAATTAATTAATCTAAGAGATATTCTTCTTTTCCACGTGGCATATTGTGATTTGAGACGAAAATTTTGCTCCCACACTCCACGTATATTTTGATTGAATTTGTGTATAGATTTTCACTGAGTTTGTTAGAATGTTATTATTGATTTTAATGAAGTTTATAGTGAAGGCGATGGTGGAGGTGGTGGTGGTGATGGTGATGGTGATGGTGCTGACAGCGGTAATGGTGATAGTGGGGGTTATGGCGGCGCTGGTAGTGGAGGTGGTGGCGAGTGGTGGTGGTGGTGGTGGTGGTGACGACGATAATTGTGGTGGTGGTGCCGACGGCGATGGCAATGGTGATAGTCATGATAAGATGGTGGTAGTAGAAGTGGTGAAATCATATCTTGAGAATAAAAATAATATATTTATCAAAATATATGGAGGAAAACAAAAATTTATCATGGCCTAAAATTAGTCTATTATCAAACGAAATCTACTACTTTTTGTATTTTCTTTAAAATCAATAAGTTTTTTAATACACCAAAATTTTTATCATGTCTTTTAAAGTCGTGATTGAATATATCCAAATTTAAATAGAGTTTAAAAAGTCTAAATTAAATACAACTTTTAAATATCTTTAAAATCTTTTAAAATCTAAATTAAATACACCTTTGTAAAATCCTAACCGAATACACCACCAAACGGGACATAGCAGACTCGAAGAGCCTCACTCTCTCTCTAAACCCGCCTTTCCATTTCATTCAAACGCCTTCCCATAAACGCCAACTCACAGTCTCTCTCTAAAATGTAAAGCTACCGCCATTCTTTCCTACTTCTTGAAATCGAACTCTCTCTTTGTCTCTCTGCAATGGAAGACGAAGATCCCGTGAAGCTCTATATGAACCTCGATAACTGGCAAGGCCCTCCAACAGAGCCAGATGAATTTCGTCCCTCCTCGGAAGACTATCAGTCTCTCTCTTCTTCCTCCGATACCCGCTTGCTTGGCTTCGTCATCGCCGACATAGTTGGAATTCAACGGTATTTAGGCACCATCAGTGGCCAAGAAATGGTGGTTCTTGTCCGCGAACCCCTTAATTTTCAAGATTCCAACGCCATCGAAGTCTTCAATACCACCACCGTTCAAGTGGGTCACATTGAACGCCGCGTGGCGACCGCACTAGCGCCGTTGATTGACTCGAGTTTGATTGCGGTGGAGGGCATTGTTCTCAATACGCGAGCTGAGGGCAATGGGCCCAAGATTACTTGCCAAGTTAACATCTTTGCAAGATTTGAAGATTTTACCTCTGTGAAGTCGGCAATTTCGCAATCTGGGTTACATTTGGTGGTCAAGGAGAAGAAGGCGGAGAGGGTAGGCAAGAGCGTGGATGAGATTTTCAAGTTGGTAGATGAGAATGCAAACAAGAATGGTGTTTTGAAAGCATTGGAACCCCCAGCAGAAGTGATCAAAACGGAGCTTTTTGTGCACCAAAAAGAAGGGTTGGGATGGTTGGTTCATAGAGAGAGGTCTGATGAGCTGCCTCCTTTTTGGGAAGAGAAAGGTGGGTCTTATGTGAATGCGTTGACCCATTTCAGCACCCATAAGCGACCGGAGCCTCTAAGAGGTGGGATTTTCGCGGACGAGATGGGATTGGGTAAGACCTTAACTTTGCTTTCTTTGATTGCGTTTGATAAATATGGTAGCGGCATTGTTGATGTAAGCATGCTAGATGATAACGAAATGGGTGAGGATAAGGGGTTGTCTTCTTCTGTTGGTAAGAAGGGCAAGAGAGGTAGACCAAGTGAAAAAAGCACGGGCTTGCGAAAACAACATAAAACTGAGAATATCATTATGGAAGGCAAATGTGTGAGTGCAAATGATAAGTCTTCGCATGATATCAGTCGGACGACATTAATTGTGTGCCCTTCTTCTGTACTTTCAACTTGGCAAACACAGTTAGAAGAACGCACTAGGTTGAATTGGTGCAAGTATTATGGCCTACGGACAAAAGATGCTGAGGAGCTTAAGAAGTTTGATATAGTGTTGACTACATATGGTGTTTTGTCTAGTGAATATCCTTCCAGAACATCCCCTGTAGACCAGATTGAGTGGTGGCGGGTGATTTTGGATGAGGCACAGATGATTAAGAATGAGAATGCTCAACAAAGTGAAGCTGTCACTAAGTTGAAGGCTAAGAGAAGGTGGGCTGTTACGGGAACACCAATCCAGAATGGCTCTTTTGATTTGTTTTCTTTGATGGCTTTCTTGCGGTTTGACCCTTTTTCAATTAAGAGCTGCTGGCAAAGCTTGGTGCAGCGCCCGCTTGCTGATGGCAACCCAAAGGGGCTCTCACGGCTGCAGGTAATACCATGTTGTTTTTCTTTCTATTTATTTTATTTTATTTATGTACTATAACCATATTTTTATGCACGCAACCAAAGTTTGCAGCAGATGCAAACCAAAGTTTCCATATTTTTCTCCTTTTATGGTTTGCTGATTTGCATGGTTATGATTGTTCTTTCTCTATTATACTGCAATTGCTTGTTGTCGTACAAAATTGGAAAAGAACAGAATAGTTTCTTTAAAAGTTTCAGAATGATTCTTACGTTATTATTATTATATATATATATATATATATATTTTTTTTTTTAAAGAGAAGTTTTATTTCAAAAAAAACCATACAAGAAGGTGGACAAGTAATCCACCAATAACAGGAAGAAACAGTAAAACAAGTACATAGATCTCCAATAATGAGAAAAACAATCCTAATCAAGACACTGCAGCCTTCCAATCAAGCAAAATAGGAGAAACTGAAGCCTATAGCACTGCCCAATACTTTGCCTTTTCCCACACCTCCTCCACATCCGCCCCCATGACGTCTTCAAAAATCTGTTGATTTCTTTCCCACCATATGGCCCAGAAAATACCCAACACCAGACAGCCCTAGATTGATTTAGCCTTTTTGCCACCAGAAGGATTCTTACCTTATTTATGTTGACTTATCCACTTATGATAAAGAACTGAGATGGAAGTGTATATAAAGTGTGCCTCCTGCTATTTTCTTTTCTTCTTTTCATGTAAGAAGACCTATAGGATTGACGTCAACCGGTGTTACTTGTTTTATTGGGCACCTGAACTATAGTATCTCAATAACTCATGAAATCAAACTTCCCTAGACTGCCCACCCTCCTCCCTCCGTCACTTTTGTGGTTAGCATCTGGAGGACAAATTGTTATTCTCTGAAATAAGTACTTATCTGATAGGAAAGAGATGATTAAAGACTTGGTTGATCCATGACTTGCTATCAAAGGACTGGATCATGTAAACATCTTAGATGCTCCATAAGTGCGAAGACTTCCCATATTATAGGAAATTGCCTATTTCAGAACTTGAACTGCATGTAGTACATGAATTCGAATTACTAAACGATCCTTTATTTCGAATTGGCTTCTCTAACTGATGATATCCGAAGCAAAGTGATGTTGACTGGTTGCTGTTTGTGGGTTCGAAAGTGGGTTTAGACTTGGATTGAACTGTTGGTTTGGTTCAGAGTTCAGAGAGGATGGGAATGAGGGTGCGTGAGGTCGACGTGGGTGGGGAGCCCTTAACAGATCGGTGGACAAACTTGACAGTCGTGGGTGAAGTGAGAAAAAAAGACCAAGTTCAGGGCCACATTTGATTTGATTCAGAATTTCGGGGAAAACAAAAATTAAGCCTTTATCAAATGGTTATCCTAAAATTGAAGGAGACTGAATAATATTTATCATGGTTTTTCTTTTTCTTTCTTTCTTGCAAAGAACAAGTTGTGCCTAATGTGTATACTGATGTCTCAGGTTTTAATGGCAACCATCTCTTTGCGAAGAACAAAGGACAAGTTACAGATTGGATTGCCATCTAAAACTGTAGACATTTGTTACGTGGAACTCTCTGCTGAAGAACGTAAACTGTATGATGAGATGGAAGAAGAAGCAAAGAGTGTTGTGCGGAATTACACTAGTGCTGATAGTGTAATGCGGAAATATTCTACTGTTCTTAGCATAATCTTACAACTTCGCCAGATCTGTACTGATTCGGCCTTGTGCCCTTCTGGTCTCAAATCACTTCATATTGAAGGTATTGGCAAGGCTGTCATATTGGTGCATCATTTTTGTTTTGTTATGCAACTTCACTTCACATGCATACTTATCTGGGTGCCATGAAACTCTTCAACTATTTGAGCTTACAGTTCTCTCAATTGTAAACTTTTTTTTTTTTTTTTTCATGAGTAAAGATAATTCTTGAAGAAGTCGTTGTACCATTATGCTTGGATTCTTGGATTCACATATTGTTCTTTTTAATTGTATTTTTCAATTCACTTATTGTTCAGTACTTATATAATCGCTGGGCCCAAATTGGTAGCTGTGTATAATGTATTCCATGTGGAAAATTGTTTGTACATTCTTACTATGCTCTCTACTTCATTTCAGTTCAAGAAAAGATTACAGAATTCTGAAAAACAATTGCAAGTTAACAAATGATGACCCTTAATTGTTTTCTTTTGTAACGGGAACAACAATTTAGGTTGGTGGGAGTATTAAGATTAGTAAAAGCATGCTGCCTAGAGTTATGCTTCTCGGGGTCTACACAGAAACATATAAAGGAGTACTGATATTTGATCAAACATCTAAAATGTTCTAAAATGTGTGTGTGCTAAACAAGGTTAGAAGAATTATGTTATTTCGTATACTGTATTAACTGTTTAATATATTTGCATTTTAAATGAATTCAGTATTCCCACCTGCAATTCTCTCCCACTGTTTCCCTGTCAATGATTTTGTTGTTCATTCTTGATACATCCATGGAATCAGTAGTAGGCAATAGAAGCTGTTTGGATTGTATTAATCATTGCATCATAGTTGTTTGTTACTGAGTTTCACTTCCATCTCCATTACTTCAACTAGTTTCTGCCCTACTCTGCTGTCTGGGAATGATATTCAATTCATTATTACATTTACTAGTACTGTGTGCTGTCTCAATCTCTATATAACAAATTAGTCAATTTTAATGTGACAGATAGGGCTCATATTTGTTTTCAGTTGATGTTATTCCACAGATTTTATACTTAATTGCAAACCCTCCTTTGTAATGGTATGTTTATTCTGTACTTATGAAGTCTATTTTAAGCAGATGTAACCAAGAACCCAGAGCTGCTGAAAAAAATGCTTGAGGTGCTGCAAGATGGTGAAGATTTGGACTGTCCGATTTGCATTGATCCACCAATTGATGTTGTGATCACTTGTTGTGCTCACATTTTTTGCAAAGCTTGTATTCTGAAAAGCTTTGAGCGCACAAAACGTCGCAGCTGCCCCCTTTGTCGGGGTCCTGTATCAGAGTCTGAACTGTACTCAGCCCCTCAAACACCTGCTGAAAGTGGCAACATGGTATCCTCTAAAACAACCGTGTCTTCAAAAGGATCTTCTCTGTTGAATCTTCTCGTTGAATCAAGGGATCAAAACCCACTTACAAAATCAGTAGTGTTTTCCCAATTTCCAAAGATGCTGATATATCTTGAAGAGCACCTAAAAGCAGTTGGTTTTAAGACTTTGCGCTTAGATAGCTCTATGGGCGCAGATAGAAGGGCTCGAGTAATCAGAGACTTTATGGTCACGGGACAAGATGTGCCCACAATTTTGCTTGCAAGTCTTAGGGCTTCAGGAATGGGTATAAACCTCACAGCTGCAAGTAGAGTGTATTTGTTGGACCCATGGTGGAACGCTGCAGTTGAGGAACAGGCAATGGATCGTGTTCACCGTATGGGGCAGAAGGAGGATGTGAAGATTGTCAGGTTGATTGCTCGAAACAGCATTGAAGAGAGGATTTTAAAGTTGCAGGAGAAAAAGAAACTTGAAAATGAATCTTTGGGAAGGACCGCAAAGGGTCGAAGGGACATAAATTTTGATGATCTTCAGGTTCTCATTCCCTTGTGAGTTGGTGTACAGGTAGCATGCTACATCTTGCGATTGCACATATTGTACATATTTTTGTTCCATATATGGTGTTTAGATGACCACTGTGCTCTCCTGAGAAGCTCGTGCCCTTTTAGTATGCACATACATACAGGTACATCTTTTTGCTCCCCTTACAAAATGTATACAAAGTTTTAATTTTCTGGTTCTCATCGGTATATCGAAAACATTTTGAAGCCTAACTTAGCGGGTGTTGTGGTTATTGGTGTTCTTGGTCTTGCTAATGCTACACTATATGCAATTTACAATTCAACGTCTCTCTTTGAGTTTTGGATCAATATGAAATTTTCTAAAGCATAGTCAATTTCATGACAATCTTGATATTAACACTGCAGAAAATAGAAACAGCAGTACAAAATCATGCAATAAACGATTGAGCAAAGCGTTTTTATAAAATTAATGAAAAGGGAACTTTTTTTATAAAAAAAAAATTTGAAAACAAACTCAAGCAGGGATGAAAAGGAAATTAAATGAAGGTTCATAATTTATTGAATAATCTTGAAGATTACAAACAAGAAAACAGAGAATGGGAGGAACTCGTCCTCACACAACAAATAGGATTTTAACATTTGTAAAATTACTTTAATTTATTTTTATTTTCTGGAAGGCAAGCAAAGAACACATTCTCCTGATGCTTTTGTGGAGGTTTTTAGGATGCTCTTCTGGAAGCTTTGAAACTAATAAATATTTGAGGGTAAAACACATTTTTAGTCACTGTTTAAGTTCGAAAAAACTTTTGGTTATGGGGGTTTTAATTTTATCAATTTAATCATTGTATTTCATTATGTGAGCAATTTAAGTCCAATTTTTAATTTCTATCAACTAAAAAAAATCAATTCAGCATTATAAAATAAGATGAAAATACAAAAGAACCTTTGGAAAATTAGAGCAAGTCCAGCGCGCACCCAAAACCAGGCAAAAGGCTGGCTTCGTGAGCCCAAACGACCTCCTGCGCGCAACCAACAGCCCAGGCAAGGCCTGGGTCCCACCAGCCTGGGCAAGCCCAAGGGCAGATCTTGCCTAGGCTTCAGCCCGAAGGCGCTAATGTCAGCGAGCAAAAATAAATTCAAAAAAATTAAAAAAAATTCAATTTTTTATATAAAAAAATACTAAAAAATTATGGATGTTTTCCCTATAAATACATAGCAATTTTATTCACTTCCCCTATAAATACATAACAAGCTTATATTTTGTTGCATATTTTTTTTTTTTTTTCTTGCCCTTGCCCTAGCCTTTTGGGATGGAATCAAAAAAGGCAAGGCTGCCACTATTCACGTGAATAGTGGCAGCCCTTGCTTGCCCTTGCCCTTCCCTTAGCCCTTATGGGTGGAGATGCTATTAGAGGAAAAAAAAAACCCAATATCCCTGTCATGTACTGCCCCTGCCACTCCAACCTACCATTATACAATAGTTCGATAATACGGGCACGTGAGTATAA
Source organism: Prunus dulcis (assembly GCF_902201215.1). Lineage (NCBI taxonomy): Eukaryota > Viridiplantae > Streptophyta > Magnoliopsida > Rosales > Rosaceae > Prunus > Prunus dulcis. Next base: position 4,682,868 of record NC_047656.1, on the reverse strand, counting down.
TATTATAATATGGGTGGACACACACCCTCTCCCTCCCCCTTCACCAGCCATCACCACAATTGCAGTGCAACTATATGAAAACGAGATCTCTAATACGTTAGCCACCGAGAGCTAAAGAGGGGTGTGGGTGTGGTGGTGGTGGATTGGTTTGGGTTTGATTGCATAATAACGATTTGATTGCATAATAACAATTGAGTGATGCTATTTCCACCTCTCTGTCTTATTTTCCCACACTCATTATCTTCAAAATTTATTGAGTGCTGCTATTTCAACCCTGTCTTATTTTCCCACACATCTTATCTTCAAAATTTTAAAAACAAATTTACTCATTTATAAAATGACTTCTAAGGATTTAGGGACAAAACTAATCTCCCTCACCTAAGTGTGAGCAACCATTTAATACCAGCCATTGAATTAATCTCACAATACATAGAGCCTTTTATTAACTTAAATTCTTGACCCGCACATTGCACACAACTTCTTCTTCCTCATCTAGCCATTCTCTTTGTTTTCTAAAAGCTTCCCAAAGTTTTACTATTTTTCCATCATAAATTTGATTTCTCTCAAAGGTACTATCATTTTCTCTGCGAAATAAATGTGGCAAATTAATTTTCCCTTCAAAGGCTCCTATTGTCCTTTTAAGATTTCATGAAATTCTATGTAATGAAGTTGTTTAATTTTCGTCTATTGGCTTCAAACAACAAGCGATCGGTATTATTTGATTGAGGGAGATCAACATGATTGGAGCCTGGGGACCATAAGCATTTGAACCCATGCTTTAACTTCATGTTCTTCAACCACATATGTATTAAAATAAATAAATAAGAAATTAAAGAAGACCTAAAAGAAAATAAATACTCAAATCCCCTCTTCTACCGCACACAACTCCTCTCATCACAAAGCCCATGTGTCACCTCCTTCAGGATGAGAAAGAGGGATGAACTCTTGAAAGAACCACAATCGGCTTGGAGGAAAGAAAGGGGGTTTGGGTCGGGAAGTAAAATGGATATACGTTGGGTTTTTGAAAGAATTTGCTTTGAATTAATAATTAAAGGGTATTTTAGGAATAATAGTGGGTATAAAGATAGGATTGTGTTTTTTTCAAATTTATATGGTGGGTGGGAAGATAAAGGTGGGTGTGAAAATAGGACAGGTGGATGGAAATAGTAGCACTCTAACGAATTTGGTTTTCAAAAAGTAATTAAATATTGATAAGATTTGCACTTGAATCCCCTCCTTGTATTATTGGATTATAACTAGATAATGAGGTTGAATTTGAAGATTGATAAAACTTTAAGCGATTGTCTTTGAACTTTCAACCGAAAAAAAAGAAGCTAAGAACAAAATATGAAATACGAGAATAATGAATTAACTCTAGTCATGTTAGTCTTTCAATTTATATCGTAGAAATATGTGAAAAATCTATCAATTTATAAAGTTAAAAACGTAAAACATGATGGAATTATGAAAAAAAAAAAAAAGAAGAAGAAGTAAATAGAAGATCAATGAAACGAGGCATGGCATAGTTAGGTTTACCACTTGGTAAGAAAATGAAAAATATGTAGCAAGTTATGGGGCATATTGAATTTGAAAATGGTTTGGTATGCTAGAAAATGAAAAATATGTAGCAAATTATGATTTTTTTTATTTTATATACAAACGATACTAGGGGAAAGAGTAATCGAACCTAGGACCTCAGGTATATGAATAAATTATCTTAACCACATGAGCTCAAGTCCCCTGCAAATTTTTTTTCTTCTTTTAATTGCTAACGAAGTTCAAACATGTAAAAGAAAAAATAAATTGGGCTTAGGTACAAAATGCTCAAACCAAATCGTCTAAAACTGGTTTGGTTTGGTTTGATTTCCTCAATACTTTTTATCAAATCGAAGAAAACTTAGGCCATATTTGGTATTATACTCAAAAAAATTGAACTCAAAAATCATTTTTTTTAACATTAGTTTTTAAATATTGATTTTCAGATCTAAAAATTTGTATTAAACTCCAAACTATTCTTAAGATTCAAAAAAAAATTGAAATTAACAAAATAAAAGGAGAGAGAGAGAGAGAGAGAGAGAGAGAGAGAGAGAGAGAGAGAGAGAGAGAGACGATAGAGGGAGGAGAGAGAGACGAGAGAGGGAAGAGAGAGAGAGAGAGAGAGTGAGAGAGCGTGGAGATAGGGAGAAGAGAGAAATTTGTGTGTGCGTAAAACTTCACTTTTTTTGTTTTTAAAATTATACCTTTTAAAGTTGTTTTTGAGTTGAGTTTTGAAAAATAAACTCTAGCAAACGTGAATTATGAGTCTTGGACTAAAATAATTTTTGAATTAAAAAAATGAATTCAAATAGGATACTGAACCAGTCATAGACCGTTCTATTATGCCATCTCCAACCCTTGGACTCAAACCCAAAATATCCCCCAAACCTCTCCCAACCCAAGAAAACGAATGACCCAAAATTTGGGAAAACCCAAATTTGGACCCATAGTATTGCCTGGACCCAATACTATTCATTGGACCCCACGTTGAGGTGGTAGAGCCCATGTGCCTCTAAAAAATAGTGGGACCCGCACTGGTTACATGTTCTTATGGGATTGTCTGTGGCATGGGCCACGTGTCAGCACTAGGGGAGAGAGCCGTTGGGCTTTGGCTGTCTCTTTTTTTATATTTTATATTTTTATATTTTATAAATCAAATAGTATCGATTGGGCCCACATGTTGGCTATTTCTAGCTCAAAGAGCCGTTGGAAAAGAAGAATCTCATTTTTTTTATTAAAAAAAATTCTAATAGTAACTTTAAATTAACGATCTAGATTAAATCTAAACTATTTTAACAGTAAAAAAAAAAAGATCCAACGACTGAAATTTAAATCCAATGGTCAAAATAATATTTTAAATTAATCTAAATCAGATCCAACCCCAAAACTCACTCCAAACTCTATAAATACCCATCCATTTCTCAAACAATCTACCAAAAATATTTTATCTATTTCTCAATTTATTTTTCCTTTGTCAATCTCATCAATCTCCTTTCATTCTTGTTGAAGATATCCACAAAACCTCAAAGAGGTGTGAATTGGAGGCCCGAAGAAGATGAGGCATTCTGCAAAGGGTGGGTTTCTGTCAGTGAAGATGGGGCTATTGGCACCAATCAAGCAAGCGACACATTTTGGAAGCGTGTATATCAAAAGTTTATGAAAAATGATCCAGGCATTAGTGGACCCGAGCGACGAACATATCAAGCCATTGCTTCTCGGTTTAAGACTATCAACCAACAGTGTTCTCTTTGGAAGGCATGCTTGACTAAGGCCGATACGAGCCCACAAAGTGGCTCAAATTTACATGATGTGGTAAGTAACCATTCTTATTAAAGCTTTAAATTTATATTTATAATTTTATTCAAATCCAAACTTAAATTTATTTTTTCATGCGTAGGATGTGTATGCAAAAATAATATTTCTTAATGATAATAAGCTTCCAAATAGGCCTTTCAAGTTGTACCATGCTTGAGAAATCTTAAAAGATTGCCCAAAGTGTAACGATATAAATGAGCCTCCCGCACAATGTTCTTCTTGAGCTAGTGCAAGTATGGTGAATTTGGATAATGATGCAGACGAAATCACCATGCCTAGTCCAAGGACTGAGGGGAGAGATAAACAGAAGGCTGCAAAAAAAAAAAAGGGAAGATGGCTGACCCTTCTCAACAAAAAAGGGATAAGTACTTGGAAACATTGGTGGAGCAAGGTATTGCTTTCGAGGATGATAGGAGGCAAAAGCTCAACATATTGGACAAGTTTGTCCAAGATCAAGCTGATGCTTATGCGTATCAGAAGCAACAAGATAAGGAAGCCCAAGAACAAAAAATAATGTTCATGGACGTATCCAAATTTACTCCAAGAAAGAAGAAGTATTGGGGGGATAAACAAGATGAAATTATGTAAGAACATGCAGGGGGTCAACAGTCTACCGTTAATCCTAAAGATAACTCAGTGGACTATTATCCAAGCCCCCACGATGGTGGTTATTAGTTTATTCCTATTGGCATTCATGTATGGTGAATTTGAAGTATTGTGTGTTTTCTTTTAGAATTATGTTGTGTGTTTTTTTTTTTTGAAATAAAATTATATTTGTGGAATTTCAATTTTTTTAGGTCAAATTGTTCAAAAAAATTTAATTATGAAGTTATTTAACAAGATTGAATGAAGAAAAGTTATCCATAAAAAAAAAAATAGACTTAAACCATTCTTAAACATTTTTAGTCCGGGCAAAACCCAAATAGTCATTTTTTGAAAGGGGGAAATTTGGGTTTAGCCCCTCAGAGCAACTCCACCCATTTGCCCTTTGCCATGGCAAAAGGGGGGACTAGGGCAGCCACTATTCATGGGGAAATTTGGGTTTAGCCCCTCAGAGCAACTCCACCCATTTGCCCTTTGCCATGGCAAAGGGGGGGACTAGGGCAGCCACTATTCACATGAATAGTGCCTGCCCTTGCAAAAAGCAATGTGTGTGTTCCACCCGTTGCCATGGCAAAGGGCAAATACTATTTATTTTTTTGTTTCTTTCACAAATTTGTTTACCTAAACAATTAATTTGGATAATATTTTCAGATAAGATTTTTGAGTTCGTACGTGTCAATATTTATTATAAAATTTATATCTCAATCAGATAAAATTTTCGGTTAAGATGATAAATAAAAATACAATTTAATAGTGAATAAAATGTTGAGTAAAAAGTGAATAATAGTAGAAGTAGAAGAAAATGTATGAGGATTTAGTGTTGAAAGTGAAGAGTATTGGTAGGCACTGGCGAATCCAGAAATTTTTTAGCGGAGGTGCAATATTGACTAAGTATGAAAAATGGTTTTTCGGAATAATCATTTTCTCAAGATAATTTTTGGCGGCTTTTATTCTTACACATCAAATAAGAAAACTTGATTTTATGGGATTTTATTGTGAAGTATATATTGACTTAATGAACCATCATTTTTAGCATAAATCGTATTTTGCACTAAAACTGAATTTTCATATTTTGATTTGGTGGGAATTTAATTTTCTAGTATTTTTATTTGAATCCAAATGTGGGGAGTACTTCCTTACTTCCTTGAAAATGGAAATAAGATAATTTGATTACAGTAGGTATTTATAGAAAACAAATTCCAAAATTTTTTTGGTATTTTTTTTTAAAAAAAAATTCGCATTTTTTTCATAATTTTATAACAAAAAAAAAGCCCAGCTGTTGGATTGGAGGAGAGCAGTCGATCGGAGTGCCCAGACGATGACACCTATCTTCTAGCTGTTGGTGGAGCACAGGGCTGACGTCATCTCCCCCCTCGGGCGAGATCTGCCTTCGGGCCAGCTCGTCTTCGTGGGTCCCACCTCCAGCCCGGGCAAAAATGACCCGCTGGAACTGGCTTTTTGACTTGGACTCCCCCTAGCCTCGGGCTTGGGCTCCTCGCTGTAGTTGCTCTCATGAGTTGAAGAAGTCCTTATAATATACGCTCAGACTATAATGAGTGAAAAGTTATAAGGGGTAAGTTATAAGGGGTTCACTTTATAGCCATCAGATCAATCCAAGGGCTGGGGAGAATTGAGATAAAGTTTAAAAACCCATCACTCTAAAACCCATAGCTCTGAGAAACCGCTAAGCTCTGAGAAACGGTTGAAGGCAACGGTTGAACACCACTCTGTTCTCCAAACCCTAAAAACGTATTTATTTTGAGTGGAATGGGCAAAGGTGTGGATTCGAAAACAGTGAAGGGGTGAAGTAGTAGAAGGGGAAGGAGAGACCGTATTCGTTGGAAGTGATAGGTTCCATTTGTGGAGCAAAGCCGCACAAAGACCCCGCACAGACACCTTGCGATTGTTAAATAACCAGCATTTAGTGAGTAATTTATGGAATTTGAGTTTCGGGTTAGAGTAATGGTTTTCCCCACTTTGTACCATCAATGTTGTTGGATTTGGCATCTCTTCTTTGTGCTGCACTTGCATGTTAATTTTTGCTTGGGTATATGTTAAAAAATGAATGAAAATCAAGTCAATAACATGTCAATAATGATATGAATAAGATAGTGGTGTTGAATTGGAGGAGGCCCTCAAAACCTTCCACATTTGAAGCAGTGCATAGTGCAGATTATCTCTCTGGCGCTAGAATATATATATATTTTTTGAAATAAATATGATTTCCTTTGTTACTAAATTTGCCTGAGAAACATGAGAACAGATAATAATAAACTCATGAATAGAAGTGCAAAGCATTTGATGAGTAATTTATGGAATTTGAGTTTAGGGTTAGAGTAACGGTTTTCCCCAATTTGTACCATCAATGTTGTTGGATTTGGCATCTCTTCTTTGTGCTTCAATTGCATGTTAATTTTTGCTTGGGTATATGTTAAAAAATGAATGAAAATCAAGTCAATCACATGTCAATAACATATCAATAACATGTTAGTAATGATATGAATAAGATAATGGTGTTGAATTGGAGGAGGCCCTCAAAACCTTCCACATTTGAAGCAGTGCAGAGTGCAGAGTACCTCTCTGGCGCTAGAATTTATATATTTTTTGAAATAAATATTATTTCATTTGTTACTAAATTTGCCTATGAGAAATGAGAACAGATAATAATAAACTCATGAATAAAAGTGCAAAGCATTTGAAATAAAGGTTGATCTATGACGATTGTGGCTGACTGAAGAAAAAGCTAGAAAGAAAGAAGGATGTGGCAATTGCTTAGCAAGCAGATAGCAGAGTAGATGCTTTGCTTTGCTTCCTTCCACTATATTTCTTATTTATTTATTTATTTTGTGTTGTGTATGAGATGACAATAATTGTCATGTGTGTGAAGTGCAGAACTTGCCTAGATTGCACTCACACTCACTCATGCATCAACCATTGATTAGAGTTTGGATCCATAAATAAAACACATGAAATTGTTTGTAATTCACATAATCATTGCATTAACAGGTATTTGCACAAAATTTGTCATATTGCTTTGATGATGTTAAAGCCTATGATCAGTAATCCCTATGCTCATGTACTTTGTAAAATTTGTAATGTGCCTGGTTGACTAGTTGTGTAAATACCAATGTGATTGTGCAAATACGTGGTAGTATATGTGTTCACGTTATTTCATCTTGTATTTCAGGAAATGGGATCCAACGTGGAGCTGGTATGGCCAGAGTCAGAGGCATATTCGTCACGGGTGAACAACTGCTCACATGCAAATTCATCTCTAGCTGCAATTCGAGCAAAGTTGAGTGCGGAACAATTAGAACAATTCAAGACATCATGCTTTGGCCATCTTCTGAATATAGATAAGATTCAGTTTAGCGGGCAGATTGTGCATGGGGTTGTGTTGCATAGAGTAGCGGGGCAGGGTGTGAAAGACTTGGATGGACTGAGTTTCTTAATAGGGTGTGACGTTGCTCAGTTCACTCGTCAGGATTTCTGTTTGATCACAGGGCTTCGTTTTGGGGAAGTGCCTGAAGTTTCAAGTGGAGAGAGTGATGAAATTAGACTTCAGAAAAGATATTTTATAGACGAAGGAATTACATGCAATGCTTTAGAAGAAGCATTTTTGAGGTGCACAGAGGAAGATGACATCTACAAGCTAGCTCTTGTTTACTTTGCTGAGTTAGTGGTTTTGGGAAGGGACAAACATTTGAACATCAATCTAAATTACCTGACCCTTGTAGAGGACTTGGATGCTTTCAACAGGTATCCGTGGGGTTCGGTGTCCTTTGACAAAACCCAAGGCAGTCTATTTTCTGCACCAACAAAGTATGTGAAAAGCTTTGAAAATGAAGACGGAAGAGGGAAGGGGAAAAGTAAGGTAACGGGAACAAGCCGGAGAAATGAGAAGGGCAAGAAGGATAAGCATGGTGAAGCGCAAAGGGGTGGCTGGAGTTTTAAAGGTTTCACGTATGCTTTCCAGGTACATGGTAATAATGTTCATGTCAGTTATGTTTTGTTTTTCTTTAAAACTTAAATAATGACTTTTGTCCTGTGAATTGTGTAGATTTGGGTATATGAATTAATTCCTAGAATGGCGGACCTGAATTACTGCAAGGTTGTTGATCCGACAGCTGTCCCGCGTATTTTGCGATGGAGAACTACTACGTCTGTTCCCGAGATGAGAAAGTTGAACAATTATTTTTTCAGAGCAAAGAGGTTTGGTTTGCAGCCCTTGGAACTATTTATAAGATTCAATGAAATTATGAAGTAGAATGATTGAATATGACTCTTGTCTGTATTCTGAAACAGTCAGTTCAGTTGCTGGCGCTATGTCCGAGTGAAGAGGAAATGAGACAACCATATTGGAGTTGGCCACAGGATCGCCCTGCTGTTGTCTCGGCAGAGTCAATTCCTTCTTCATGTGCTGACCTTGATGAGTTGAACAAGGTGGTAAGCTTGTTGAGGTCCGAGTTGTTTCAAGTAAAGCGGGAAAAAGACGTCCTTGAGTTAAAGGTCATACGGATGGAAAAACTTTTGGACCACTGTTTAGGTCCTCAGTTTGAGCAGGAAGTAAGGAGGGACCTAGCTTTACTGAAAGAGAGGACGAATCGTTGTGTCATCTCACATCTATTTAAGGGAAGTGAGGAAATGGATGACATTCAATGGGATGAAGGGCCAAATAACAGAAATGAGGGAGAGGAAAAGGAAGATGAAGGGATTGAAGGGGGTGAAGGGCCAAGTAATAGAAATGAGGGAGAGGAAAAGGAAGAGGAGGGGATTGAAGGGGGTGAAGTGCAAGGAAAACCAAGTGAGGTAGAAGAAGCTCAAAGGAAAAGAAGTGAAGGAGAGCAAGTGAAAATAAAAAGTAGCAAGGGAGATGAAGCGCAAAGAAAGAGCAGTGAGGGAGAGGAAATGAAAAGAAAAAGCAGTAAGGGAGAGGAACTGCAAAAAAAAAAGCAGTGAGGGAGAGGATCCGCAAAGAAAAAGAAGGGAGGGCAAGGAAGTGAAAAGACAAAGAAGTGAGGAAAAGGAAGTGCAAAGAAACCAATGTGAGAAAGAAGATAATGAAGTTATGTTGCTTGGCGATGACATTGGCGAGAGCACGGAGGGGACAAAGGTTGAGTTTACTCTCGGGGACATTGATTTGGATCAACCTACAGCTGTGCTATCTCAGTTGAACGTTTGGTTGAATGATAAAGGTAAAGCTGTGGAACAAGGGGTCCAATTACGGAAAAGGAAGAGGATCATTCCTATGTGGAAGATCATTGAAGGTAGTGAATTGGTTCAAAAAACTCTGCCAGAGACAACCCGACTTCAGATGTTAGACCCAATGAAGGCGATTCCGCATGATGATATGGTGAAATTGCTGAAACTTTGTTGGGAATGGCGCCATAACCCAAAGTAAGTCCCTTGTTTTTTGAGATAGAAGGCATGAGTGTATATATTTTTTAATTGTTGTGTTCTAAAACTTTTTTATATTCATAGTTTGGTGATGCAATTTGGCAACGTGGAAGCTGAGATTGAATTCTTCGCTTCCCTCGTCAAAGCTGATGGTTGGCTGAAAGGAGATGTAAGTTTAATTGATTATGCATTTGTTTTAATGTACATAGATTATGAGATTGACAAGAAAAACATGTTGCAGCACATTGATTTGGGGTTGTATCTCATCCGGAAGCGACAACAAGAGTTGGAGGAAGTAGAAATATCGGACTGGACAACGACCGATGTATTTTTTATGGTATGTCATGGGCCTTGACCAAGTGCTGTTAATAATTACAAATTATCCATACTTGCTTTGTGGAGGTGTTTAACCATTGATTGTTTTCTATTTCACAGAATCACATTCATACTTGCTTTGCGGATAATAAAAGAAAAAAAGAGCAGGTTGGGTGGAAAATTAGAAACAGTTTACTGAACGTTGTAAATGGCAAGGTTCCGGCGTGTGGGATGGATTGGCAGAACGTATATAAGGTGTATGCCCCTTGTATGTTGACGAAGTACAAGCATTGGGTGGCTGTAATGATTGATCTGGTTTTGTGTGAAATCAAAGTGTACGATTCAAAGGTTTCACTTATTCCAGATGAGATCTTAAAGGAAGAACTCGCCCCGCTTTCAATTACGATTCCAAATCTTCTCAACACCATCGACTTTTATGAAGAAGGTGTTTACGCAAACAATTGCAGCCGAGATTGGTGGTGTCCGTGGCCAATAGAACGTGTGGATGTTCCACAACAGTCTAATCAGTAAGCACAACTTTTTATTTAATTTTATTACTTTAAATTGTCAATTACGTTAGAATGTCATTAGTTGAATTGATCGAGTTCTTGTTTTGCTTCAGAGGTGATTGTGGCATGTTCGTGTTGAAGTACATTGAGCTTTTGAGCGCTGAGATTCCGTTAGCTACTTGCACCTCGCAGAACATGCCCTTTTTTCGTTGAAATTGGCTGCAGAGATAACACGGGGATATGCTTACATGCCATGATATTGGTTGAACTTGGTTTAGGTACATGATGATTAAATAGGTTTTGGGAATGTCCAATTTCAAACTCATGTAAATACACAATAAAGACCTACGGGTCCTTTTCGAATTCTACCTCTGCTCCTCTATTCTTCTTCGTCTTTCTCAATCTTAGTGTATTTTTGTACATAATTTGAGGTTTAAGTTATTGGACAATAACAATTAGAACCAAAATAGTGGCAAATGTTATAGCGGATGCATGCTTTCATTTTGATTAGTGTGATACTACGCTACGGTTATTCTCATATTGTGCTAAATATATATGGAGTTGGATGCAGAGCATAGACAGAAAAATGAAGAAACTGAAATGGAGATGCTGAGGCTTGGTGAGGAGAAAAGTAAATGGATCTGTAAATCTATTGCACGTAGGCAATCTAAATGGATAGGCAGATGAGTTTTTGAAGTTAGACACACACTACTACAAAAAAGCAAAAAGGCGACGGTAAATCACCGTCGTGTATTCAGTTTTTCAGCGGTCGTGGAATCCACCGTCATCTTTTCCCTAATAAACCACGACGCTAAATCACCGTCGTTGTTAAAATATATAACGTCATCAACAAATAAAAAACAACGTCTTTGTACTGCAAAAAGATCGAAAAAAGCAGTCGGGGATGAGAATATACGACCAACTCTCTAAACAAACCGTCGTTAAAAAGGAAAAATATGACACATATTAACAGAACAAGGCAGCAAAATAGACATACAACGACGAAAATTAAAATAATACGCCGTTAAATATCATTTTCACGACAACAACAAATATGACGTCTTTAAGGACATTAGAAGACGACGTTATTTACTCCTACTACGTCTCCTAGATAAAAACAGCCGTCGTATAATACATTTTCCACTTCGATTTTTCTATAAAAGATGACGTGGAAATAGTTGTCGGTGTCATTATTTACGACGTATGTATTTATATAATAGACGTTGAAAAAACAAACAACGTCGGTTACTAATATATGAGAGTCGTATTACAAAATTTGTACGTCCTATTTTCAGAAACAAACAACGACGATAAATATTAGGCGTTGTTAAATAAAACAACGTCGAAAAAAAATAAAAACAGACGTGTTTAGTCTGCATAAGTTTTAAAAAATAGTCGAGGATTAGAATAGACGACCAACACAAACAAATCACCGTCGTTAAAAAGGAAAAATATGACAAATATTAGAAGAACAAGGCCGCAAGATAGACATACAACGACGATAACTAAAACACTACGCCGTTAAATATAATTTTCACGACAAGAAAAAATATGACATTTTTAAATACATGAGAAGACGACGTTATTGAAAACTACTACGTCGTTTATTTCCAAACGACCGTCGTGAAATAAGTTTTCCACTTCGATTTTTCTAAAAATGATGACGTGGATATAGGTGTCAGTGTCATTATTTACGATGTTGTATTTATATGTATTCATTACTCACGACGTACTTATTAATGTAGACGACGTTGAACTTCTAAACAACGTCATTATTTACGACGCGTTTATTAAACCACGTCGGTTCCAAATTAATGTTCAGATAATTTATCTCATTTTTTAGACGTCGGTATTATGGGATTGGAGTCGTGTTATTTTGGATTACATGGCGGTTCTTAATCCTTCCCCGACGTGATATCCTGGATAATTGCTTCACAATAGCGTCGTGGTTCTTCATTGTTACGTTGCTTTAAGACGTCGGTAAATATGCTGAATAAATGGTTAACCATAACGTCGTGTTTTATTTGAACAGACGTTGTTTTTTATGCAGAATATAATGATGTAATCTGGATCCAGTATTTTTTGCACTGATTGTTTTGTGGCCAAACCCTGTATAATGAAAGTGAAGAAATCAAATTACAATATATTATAAAATGAATGTCATACACTGCCAATTACATAAGCATCATTCAATCCATATATCTTCACACCCATCTCGAATATTTTGACCACCTAACTCACCCACCAGTTCATCAAATGTGTCAACATTTGGCATCCCTCTAGTAAATGGCTCACAGTCAATTATCACATCACATAAGACTTCATCACCAATAACATCATTATATTCTCTATTAGGCATTGATAAAACTACCGACCAACCACGATGCATCGGGTCGTCAACAAAAAATATTTGTTTGACTTGAGAAGCCAAAACAAATTGGTCATTCCTATGTCCAATTTTACTCAAATCTACAAGGGTAAATCCAAGTTCGTCGACTACAAGACCAGAACTATCTATCCAATCACACCTAAAGACTGGGATTGTACAAGGACCGACGTAATTTTAATATTCCACGACGGAAACTTCATTTTTCGGATTAAGAACGTAAGGCCGTTCATTTTGAAGCTTCATTTTTCGGATTAATTTTAAATTTATTTTGAATATTTTTATATAACGACGACTGAAAAACCATGTCGGGGTTAAGAAATTAAAGACGTTGTAAATTATATAAACCGACTTACATATTAAAATGACGTCGTTTAAAGCCTAAACCATGTCGTATATTTTACTTCACGACGTAAAATATGTATTCCACGACCCAACCACCGTCGTTAAAAATTAATAACCTAAACCCATAAAACTAAATTATACAATTTAAAAAATTCAGTTTATAAAAGGTTTTATGGTTTTACAGCCTAACATATAACCTAGACTACCCAAAAATTATACTTTAAAAATAAACCCCAATAAATAGAAACCCTAATCTCTAAACCCTAGACTCGAAACCCTAAACAATAAAACTCGAAGAGATTTTATGACTCATCAAAAGAATTTTGTTTTGGAAGGACTTTTTTAAACTTTTGTTATTCAAAATGAATTTTTTCAAGGTTTAGGGGAAAAATATATCAATGATTTCATAGGAGTTGACCTTGCATTTTTCTGATTTATTTTAAATTTATTTTGAATATTTTGATATAAAAATAATAAAATATTCTTATCACAACAACAAACCACGCCGGTGTTAATAAATTGTAGACGTTGTAAATTATAATAGACGACTAACATATTAAAATTACGTCGTTTAAAGTAGAAACCATGTCGGATATTTTACTGAACGACGTAAAATATTTATTCCACGACCCAAACACCGTCGTTAAAAATTAATATCCTAAACCCTTAAAACTAAATTATACAATTTAAAAAATTAAGTTTATAAAAGGTTTTATGGTTTTAAAGTCTAACATATACCCTAGACTACCCAAAAATTATACTTTAAAAATAAACCCCAATAAATAACAACCCTAATCTCTAAACCCTAGACCCTAAACCCTAAACCATAAAACTAGAAGTGTTTTTATGACTCATCAAAACAATTTGGTTTTGGATGGTCATTTTAAATTTTTGTTATTCAAAATGAATTTTTTCAAGGTTTATGTGGAAGAAAATATATCAATGACTTCATAGGAGTTGACTTTTCATTTTTCTGATTTATTTTAAATTTATTTTGAATATTTTGATATAAAAATAATAAAATATTCTTATCACAACAACAAACCACGCCGGTTTTAATAAATTGTAGACGTTGTAAATTGTAATAGACTACTAAGTCGTTAAAATGACGTCGTTAAAATGAGAAACCATGGCGGCTATATAAATATACGACGTAAAATATATATTCCACGACTTAACCGCTGTAGTTACAAAGTACTACTCTGAACCCTTAAGAAATTGAAGATGTTGTAAACCATAAACGACTCAATTGTTCAAAGAACGTCGTCTAACAATCCTTTTACGTCGTATTTGTTTAAAACGAAACAACAAAATACGACGGTTTTTGACTTTATTAGGTCGTTGGAAAAGTATTACACGTCGGTTACGCAATTTGTATGTTTGTTTTTTTTTTTTAATTTAAGAAAACCTCAACAAATTTTTACATTACATATTATAGAGAAAATTTGTACATTATACATAAATATCAAGTGTTCAATAATTGCCCTGTTTAATAATTTGGAAAACAAACTCTGCCCATTCATTCCGGACTTCATCAATGGCTTCTTGGGGGTATGAAGCTTCCTGGTTTCCCTTGGCATACTGCATAAACAATGACTATTAGGGTTTATCAATAAAAAGAAATTCAATCACAGACGACGATATTTTTCATAACCGACGTAGTATATCTATTCAACGACGGTAATTTTACATGACCGTCGTTGATAATACAAAAAACGACGTGAAATGTATGAAGGTAATTTCTTCTTACCTTATTCTCAAACCCCAAGGAAGGATCCATGATGATGTCCCTCATGAAGCGCATAACGTAATACCCGCATTCGACACTGCTGGGTTGCTTTGGTGTGCCTGAGAGAGTTTTCCAAATTACATTTTTACGTCCAGCTCGGGCTATGTGGGTATTATACATTTTTATAGCACTGTTCACGATGTTTTTCGCCTCTTCGTCGACCACACGATGACCTGGCAGAGGATCCAGAAAATAGACGGTCTCCTTCTTTGCTCTTACAATCAGCAAGATCCAATGACGGCTGCACAAAATTAATATAAAAACGACGGTTATTTACAAAAACGACGTATTATAATAGTTCACACGACGAAATAAAGTAGAAAACGACGACATTATATATTTATCACGACGATAAATAAATACCGACGTGGTTAGTAGTTTCAAACGACTCAATAAAATAAAACACCGACGTGGTTAGTTTATACGCTGTCATTTATTGAAAATCATAAAAACAAAATCCTAAGGAGACTAACCCCGGATTGTAAGGCATCATGAAAATCTGTTCACCGTCTGTCTTCTGAAGTCGAGCTGCTACCAGTCGTGATCTGTCAGCTATTGTGCCAGAGTTGGCACTAACTGTAGCATGGTCGATAAAGCCAACCATGCTGCACATATTTGCTTGTTTCAAAACATCGTGTAAGTACCTAAATACATAAAATAATATAAACAAGTCAGCACAAAAAAAAATACGACGGTTATGTATAACAAAACGACGTATTATAATATTTCACACGACGTACTGAAATAGATGAGGACGTTATAATATGATTATCGCGACGGTACACACTAACGACGTGGTTAGTAAGTTAAGACGACGAAATATAAACCAACGACGTATTATTTTAGAATTACGAACCTCATATATACAGCCACCACAGTAGCTCCAATTTCTTCCATGCCTGCAAATTGTGTAATATCTTCATGCAGGAGGAAGGTATCGCGATCACCACCAAACACCTCCTTATCAATTGTAAATTGCAGGAGCTTATCCTCAGGAAGGAGTGTCGTTTCCACATAACGACAAAGGCTTTTTAAAGAAGATGGCGCCTCCATATTTGAATAATCACCAACTTCAATAACCTGTTTAAAGAAATAAAAAAGATGACGTGGTAATTCAATAAAGACGACGGTTTAAGGAAAAACACGTCGTCTGAAAAGAATTTAAACGACGGTGAAAAACCGTCGTAATGAATATTTTATTACGTCTTAAAAAAATACCGCCGTCTACGTTTTAAACAAACGACGGTTTAAAGAAAAATAACGACGCCTGAAATTTTGAAAAACAAATAAAAAAGGCAAAATTATGTGAACATACCTTGTCGTCATGCTTTTCTTCATCTTTTTTCTCCTTTTCTTCTTCCTTCTCTTCATCTCTTTTTTCTTCTTCCTTCTCTTCTTCTTGCTGATGTTCCCCATTTTTGGCATTATCATCCTCATAATGGAGGGATTTCACCTCACCTCCAGAGCAGCTAGCTTTGTCAGACATAGGATTTTTGGGGCTTTGGCTAATTCTTTGTTTAAGCATGCCTGGATCAAAATTAGGAATTAATTGGGAAAGCTGACTAAGGAAATGCTCCCTCTCAGCCTCTACCAATTGTTTTGTTCTAGCCTCCATCCTTAAGGCCTCTTCCTTTGCCTTAGCCTCCATCTTGTTAGTCTCTTCTTGAAGGAGAACTCTTAAACTCTCCTTCAAACGGTCGTCAAAGCTAACCCTCTGTGGTTTGGGTAAATTGAAATACTGCCTTGGGAAAATCCCAGCACCTACTCCTCTCAATCTGCCAGGATGCTCGGGGCCCAAAGCCATGGTCAGCACATCTTTGCTGCCATCTACTCTGACTTTGCCTTCCGAGACTTGTTTCTGCAATTCATCCTAAAACAAAGATATACAAAAAACACGACAGTTATTTATGTACAAACGACGTATTATATAATTTCACACGACGCAAAAACATATAAACCGACGTTATTATAACTTATCACGACGGTAGTTATAGCACCGACGTCTTATGCTATAATTACTGAAAACATAGTGATTCCTATTTAGACCTTTAACGACGTTATTTAAAAAGTTTCGACGTGGTAATATAATTCACACGACACGAAAATGAACCACCGACGTCTTATGCTATAATTACAGAAAACAGAGTGATTCCTATTTAGACCTTTAACGACGTGTTTTAAAAAGTTTCGACGTGGTAATATCATTCACACGACGAAAAAATATAACATAAGACGTAATAAGAATTTTTGACAGTTTAATAAAAATTTAAAACAGAGTGAGTAGGCTTACAATTAATTTTGCTTTTTCTGCCACCTTTGGATCGGGGATGTTACCATGTTTGTCCTGTCTAGCTCTCTTCCATAAGGTAGATCGATCAATTTCTACCCCAGGCATGGTTTCCTCCAATTGATCCTCCAATCCAGCATATCCTTTTCGAGACAATCGATGATTGT
>NC_047656.1:4653592-4665619 GCF_902201215.1 Prunus dulcis | reverse complement strand
ATTAACTTTTTGACTGTTTGACTCTGTATGCACCGTTTTGACGTTTTCCCTTCTTTTGTCTTCAGTTTTAATTCACTTCGGTTCAGTGTCTTTGAAAACGGTCAACTTCGAAATACCCCACCTGGAAACACCTTTTCAAAAAACTATAAATCATCCGCTAAAACAAAACGTGTACCCCAAATATTCTCGTTTTGCACCTCTGCCACTCCTCAAATCGTTCCATTCCAAAAACTGTTGAATGAATTTGAAACACTTCACTACAATCGGAGGAAAGAGAAGGAAGCATGTCCATTTGGATATGCCCCAAGCCTTCATCCCGGAGTCCGCTTGGTTTCAAGTGATGTTATACGTGGCAACCGAATCATCGGAAGATCTCTTCCGTATGGCATCTGTGTGCCCATTGTTCCAAACTTTTGCAAACAGTCCACAAGTGTGGAACACCATTTCAATGGCAAAGTACCCATACCATCCTATCTGGTACCGTGCCAGACCCGCGGTCCAGCATTTCTTGGAACAATGCAGGGCTTGCGATAACCCTGAGTCCATATTTAGAGAAGCATTCGATATTTTTTTCAAGCACGGTAAGGTGGAAGCGTTGTATGGGATGGGCAATGCAGCCACGGCAGGCCATATGGAAGCGGCTTATGTAGTTGGACTACTTGGTATGTCCGAAATTGGTCAGTCAAAAGAGGATGCATTACAATTCTTGTGTTCTTTGAATCAGCGTAACAACATTGATATGAAAGGAACCAGGGATGCTTTGACACGAAGATTAAACACAGCATGTGTTGCAACACATATCGTAGATATGTTTGACTATGGGAAGATTAAGTTTAATCGCTGCAGTGCTTGTAACAACAATGAATGGTATTTTGTTATTCAAGGCTGGCCTAGTGAAGACAAGATAAATCCTGCCTTCTGGACTTGTTGCAATCGATGCAAATGGCACCGCGAGAGTATTTTTTGGTCCAAACTGATGCGTGAGTATGTTGTGCGAGGGAATCACGTTTTTTTGCATTAGTTTGAGTACACACAATTTACGGTTTTGATGCATTGTGGACTTGCTTCTCTTCACTTCTAGGTTGGCTGGCTACGTTGTACATATGTTGTATAAATGTTGTTTAAAAGTTGGTATTTTGTCATAAACCGTTTTATATATAAATGTATAATATTTATTAGATAGGGGAATTATTACTTACATCATAGACGGCTAGGATTGATATTTTATTG
This sequence comes from Prunus dulcis, assembly GCF_902201215.1. Taxonomy (NCBI): domain Eukaryota; kingdom Viridiplantae; phylum Streptophyta; class Magnoliopsida; order Rosales; family Rosaceae; genus Prunus; species Prunus dulcis. The sequence goes on along the minus strand of NC_047656.1, from coordinate 4,664,389 downwards.
ACACAGATATTTTGCTCACCGACCCCAATCTTCATATTTCGTAAACGAAAAGTCATGCATGGAGTAAATAGGTGTCTTTTCACCGGTGCTTGGGAATGACATTTTCCCCCTCTGCAATGAAGGATTTGGTTACACGTTTCTTAAGCAAAAGTTGAACACTGATTGACGTTGAATACTTTTTTTGTGTGGAAGGAGTACAATGGATGACTTGTATATTTCCATATTATGTTTCAAAACATCCCTTCAACCTAAAAATTAAAAAAATTAACAAATTGAAGAACAAAGAAACCGATGAGCACTACAAATGGCCTATTCACACGGAAAATAAAATTGTTTTCAACAAGTTGGACTAAATATAATTAACAAAGGGACACCGTCAAAAGAAATATGATAATAATTATAATAATTGTGGATAAATAATAATAAAATACTAATGTAGCATAACCATGAAACAGGGAATTCAGTAGGAAGATGAAATCTTAATAAGTTAGTAGAAATTTTCGGATCATTTTTCTAATTTTTGTGTATTTAGTTCTGAATTTTCCAAGAAAAAGGAATAAAATAATAATTTAGGGTAAAATGGGAGGATGTGGCCATGTTGACTGACGTACACTTGTGCAAGTGGTGAAAGGTGACCGGCTGAGATTGTGCGAGGTGTCTTTTTGCAATTAGGGTTGGCTATTATAGTGGAAAAATCCATTGGAATAGGTAATAAATAGTAGGAAATTCCAAAAAAAGGTTGGGAAAATTACCCGGGCCTCCTTGTGACGTCATAAAAATAGGACAACCTATAAATAATCCGTCTCGCAATTTCTTAATCCAAATTGTTTTACATAACTCACTTCCCTCTTTACCCTAAGTATTGATGTTTGTTAACTTGAACTTCAATAACCTACTTCAACAAGCATCTCCCGTTAATGTTCGGAATAATTTTTTAAAATGCGTAACAATGAATCGGAGAATTCAGCAAGGGAGATGGAGTGTCAATGAGTTTGTAGCAATTTTCGGAAATAATTTTGAATTTTTGTGTATTAAGTTATGAATTTTATAAGACAAAGGAATAAAATAATAATTTAGGGTAAAATGGGAGGATGTGGCCATGTTGACTGACGTACACTTGTGCAAGTGGTGAAAGGTGACCGGCTGAGATTGCGCCAGGTACCTCATGGGAATTAGGGTTGGCTATTTTAGTGGAAAAATCCTTCATAATAGGTAATAAATAGTAGGAAATTCCTAAAAATGCCCCAAAAATTACTCCGGCCTCCTTGTGACGTCATAAAACTAGGAGAACCTATAAATCATTCGTCTCGCAATGAAATAATCCAAATTGTTTTACATAACTCACTTTCCTCTTAACCCTAAGTATTGATGTTTGTTAACTTAAACTTCAATAACCTACTTCAACAAGCATCTCCCGTTAATGTTCGGAATTATTTTTAAAACTGCGTAACAATGAATCGGAGATTTCAGTAGGAAAGATGGAGTGTCAATGAGATGGTAGCAATTTTTGGATAATTTTTATATTTTTTGTGTAATTAGTTCTGATTTTTGTAAGGAAAAGTAATAAAATAATAATTTAGGGTAAAAAAGGAGGATGTGGCCATGTTGACTGACGTACACTTGTGCAAGTAGTCATAAGTGACGGGGTGAGATCGCGCCAGGTGTCCTCTTGCTATTGTTTTGGCTTTTTGTGTGCAACAATATGTGGAAATAGGTAATAAATTATAAGAAAATCCAAAATATTCCCGGATAATGACAAAATCAAAATTATTTGTACATAACTCACTTTCATCTTTCCCCTAATTCACGTTAACACGTATATTTCGGATAATATTCGATTTAAAATTTGTAATAATACAATAATTAGTTTCACTATATACAATAATATGTTTTGTTATAAAAGTTGAACATAAATAATAATTGCACATGCTTTGAAGCCATCATTGCAACTACGCCTAGAGCTTTCAAGACGTCAGTTCGTATTCAATAAGTTGTCCACATGCAACTGCACCTAGAGTTTTAAACACGTCAGCGGTATTCAATAAGTTGTCCACATGCAACTGCACTTAGAGATTTTAACACGTCAGAGGTATTCAATAAGTTGTCCAAATGACGCCGCATTGGGAATCACTAATATATTTTCAATCATGTCAAATCACATACAATAATGCCAGACTTTTTCTCAATAACCTCACACAAGTGAAGCAATTTTAAAACCCTTAGTGAATATTTGTCCTAGTCTATATGAGTGTTTATATATTCAGTCTGCATTTTTTTCACAGTATATGTTAACTTTTAGAGGGATTCCACAAACATAAAATATAAAGAAAGCAAGAAATAGTAGGAGATGAACAAGTACAAAAAACAATATATAAATGGTACATAATAATTCCATAACCTTGTCACAAACGCACTCACAAAAGGTTTTCCATAAACCTTGTCCTAACATATAATAAATAAAGGCAACATTGCATATGATGCAACCATGTCCAAATCTGATACGTGATAAAAAAAAAAAATGGACATGGCCGCAACATATGACTGAAGTAGATGGGCTCTTTGCATCTTCTGTTTTCGTAATTAAGGACATCAAAATAGTAAGGTTTAAATCTTCCATAGTAGTTAGCATCAAAATAGCTTTGAAGCAGAGTGTAACGAAAATTCCAATTCCACTGATTTGCCTCTGCTCAAACACGAGAACCAAAATGGTTACTTCCCTTGCTGAGTATATTTGGTGACGTCGAAAACGGTAATAGATGACCAATCAAACCCGGGTACGACGAGTTTTGCATAGGATCGGAAGTAGTCGAATCCAGCTTGCATCACACGCTTCTTTGACTCCACTGCATTAGATGAGTTCTTGTATTTTTTAACAGCTACACTCCGAAGTCGTTTGTGTCTACGCTTCATGCGCTGCAACTTCGCCCATTCCAGATTGGCCTGCCTTTTGTCATCTTCAATTTGGCCTTCAACAAATTCCAAACGTGCCCTTGCCCTTTGGATTTCATCAACAAGTTGAAGATGCCTCTCCTTTCAAAAACCAACAACTCTTTCAGACTCAAAACTTCCAACAAAATGGTCATTCTGTCTAGGAATGTGACATTGCTTGTCTGGTGACTCACTTGCGTGTCGAAGGCGGTCTTTGTTTGGAGGGGTGTTTATTATGCTCACATCAAACTTGGTTAGTAAATCCATTCTTTGGGGGGAATGAGTTTGTTTGGTTGAGAGAGTATCAGTAGATGGAGACAGATTCGGTGGAGGAGTGAGTTTTGTTGGGGAGGAGAATTTATATGAAAGGGGTGATAGTAATACCAAGAAAAGGCTTCCCGCCAAAAATATTTGGTGGACAATGTATAAATTAATTTTTGGTCTGATACAATATAAGTTTAATCCTAACTAGTTTGGTTGAGTTAACTAAGTAGATGTCACTTCCATTGAGTTTCTCTCAACCACTATCAGTGGTGTAAGGAGAGTGTGAGGTTGACATGCTTCAAAAGCAAAACCTGACACCTCTTTTAAAAAAATTCCCGCCAAAAAGTACATATGTTGACTACACACAAGCTTTTGTATGTTGGTCTATAAACCTATCTTCCCTTTCTGAAACGAACTTGCATATGCAATCCTCATCCTCCCAAAACAAAGAGGATTATTCAAGCATGTCAACCTCTTCAGGCGCCAACAATACAATCGAAGATGACAAATTGGAGTCGCAGGTTCTATTTCCACATTCTACTCGCCGTCCCCTTCCTTTTTCAACATCATTTGGGAGTGAGGGGGACTCCGATGATCCATTAGAGGCAATACATGCAGTCAGTGCCAAGCTGGATTATAATTCCAGACTGATCAATTCATGGCACGAGAAATGTGTTGAAGGCGAGGCAATTTTGGCTGATCTTAACATTAGAGTGAACAAAGCGTTCTCCCAAAAGAACAAGTACTTGAAGCTGAGTCATAAAAGGAAGCTGAAAGCTGAGGAGTTGGATATAGTAATGAATGATGAAATGAAAGGTTGTTTGATGAACCATATGCGATGCGAAGAGCACCATAGTGAACTGGAGTTGGCATTCAACGAAGGATTCGACAAATTCCGAGCATTTGCGGCAACAACTCATACAAGTTATGATTGGAACTATGTGTCCCCTCATGCTGTGAGAGAGATACTAGACGATGGGGGTGACATGAATGAGCATAAGCACGTCAAAGCTGCTCGGAAGAAGCCGACCGATCCGAGTAAGTGATTGCAGCTACCGCTGTTCGGTTGGTTGAGGGTGACCGTGGTATTGCACATATACTCCCTTAATGTCATTATCTAATTTAAAATAACACAAATATCAGTTTCATTTGCTTCATATATAATTATTGGGACTATGTATTGCAAGTCATCATGTGTTATAATGTGTAACATTATATTTTGAAAATACGGACATATTATTCAATAAGCAGTCAATATCACAGCAAGCTGGGAATCAGTAAATGCTCCTTCTCATGTCCATTTACATTAAAGAGCTGGCGTAGTAATGTGTTTAAAAAAAACTGACACGTGAGTCATAAGTAACATAACATGTGCTATACATTGTTTAGTGAATGGTTTATGGTATATATATATAATAAAATTCCAAATATTGCTGAAGATTTATTTGGTCTATATCACTAGGGATATGAGTGGCCATAAGCATGTGAGACCTGCTAAGAAGAAGCTGACGAGCACGACCGAGTGATTGTGGCTACCGTTGTTCAGTTGGTTGGGGAGATCGTGGTATTGCTAAGAGGGAGCACATAATATGTTTTGCAATCAAATGTTCTTTTCTGTGTGGAATTATGAGTATTTATGTAAGTTAGTGTACCCTTTAATATTTGTCATTCAGTATCGAAATGTAATTGGCTGCAATGTTATGTTTCTTTTTTACACGCTGCTTTCTATTTGCTCTGTTCCAACAAAGTGCTTCAAGTATCCTTCAGTTACAAAAGTGTACAAAATCGTGCCCTTATTAACCAGTTGGAAAAAGTGGCTACTGCTGGAAATGATTACTGGTAATGGAAACAACAGAGTAACTACTGGAAATGAGCATTAGCCTGAGGATTTGAAAAATGAATCTCTGTTAAAGCATAATTCACCATAAACTGGCCATTTTACATGGTAAAAGTCATTGCTTCTTCACATAACTCAAAATTTCATACTTTATCAAATGTCTTTGAAAATTTATAAATAGGGAGAAGATGTAAAATTAACATTTCTCCAAATTTCATGGACGAATGAAACCAAGCAAATTTTCATTTCAATTACCAGTGGACATAGTAAGAGCTCATCGGAGGACATGAACAAAAACACAATACTATTCAAAAACTGAATCTTTAAACATCAATAACATGTCATTAATCTTCATAACAACCACATTTCGTGTAATACAAATATAAATCATTCAGTTGGTTCGTGCATCCTGTCAAAATCGTCGAATAATGGGTCACTACGATGTATTGGAGTTGATTCGTCGTTGGTCGACGGTGATGTCCTGCATAAACATCAAACACAAGCACATAAAAATTTTACCTATTCAAATTTTAGATGCTATTACAAATAGTGTTAGCATCTTACGGTGTGTTCAAGGCTGGGCATTGTCTTCTATCATGACCAATGTGTCCACACTCCCGGCAGTGTCTAATCCCTCGCTTCATTGCCTTTTCCTTTGCTCCCGTTACTCCTTTCGACCTTCCTTTGCACCTCACTCTCTTATGGTCTTTCATATATTGTGTTTGAGAGCTGAACCCTCCAACTTCGTTATTACTTGGTCCATCCTTCAGCAACTTCAACTTCACCTGCAAACTTTTTTGAGTCTCTNACAGTACCTCACATCCTTCTTCACTCATTACTGCATCACAACATATCAATGCATTCCACTTACACAAAACATTGCCCAAATTGACACAAAATACGCATAGCCTAACTTCCAATTACACAAAACGCAAGCAAAATTTCATAAGTTACGTCATCTCTTGTGAAATAATCTGTTCAAAATAACATTAGAACCAATATGTTCAACTAAGAACACAAATGTAATTCAAACCACCAATTNCAGAACTTCACCCAATATCCTCTCCAAATGCTTACTCCTAATGTCATTAAGCCTAAGTTTAGGTTCTTTTACCTACATTTCATAATTTTCCACCCCGACCAACAACAATGAACTAAGTATATTGAATATTCATAAGCAAATGACACATTATTGATTCCAAAAATGACGCATTATTGATGCCACAAATGACGAATTTCCCACCCTCACAAAAAAATNAACCAAACCCAATAAAATCAATTCAGCAAGTGAACTTACCTCTCAAAATCAATCGGGACCTCTNAAGTCAGTCAGCTGGAAAGAATGTGGTGGACATTAGAGAAGACTCTTTGGTATTTGAGACTCCATCTCTACCAAAATCGAGGACCAACTGCTGCTGCGGCTTCTAGCTACAAAAAGAGATATGCTACTTTGCTTTCATCTGGAATCTTGTCAGCTGAATGAAAAANAGAAGGGGTTTTCACTTGAGCCATAGAATCAAAACAGGGCAACAGCTAGGTAAGAGACATTCTTCGTAATACCCAGGTTACCATAGATCGCANGCCTCCCAACGAGCTAATGACAATCGAGTGACTATACGGTTTGGGAGATTTGGATCCTTCTAATTGTGGGTTTGCTTTACATTCAAAAAGAGANGATTGTGTTCTTCAATTTTTCAGAGAGAGGGAAAGAGGGGAAGAACTGAAGTTGGGTTTCTAACGGGTTAGATTTCAACCCGTTTCTACATGCACCCTCTTTTAAAAACTCACCGTTGGATGAAATCCAACGGCTCTTACATACCCCTCACAAACACCCCTTATAACTTCCCACTCACTATAGACTCTCCCTCATTAAAGTGGGTGAAAGTTGACTAGGGTCAAAAAAGGCCTAGGAGGATTGGGTCAATTTGATCATATCACCCCAATGTCATCCTTTCTCATTCAATGTTGGGCCCTGATCTTCCCTACTTGGTTGTAAACGTCTTTCCCCTTGATATCAGAGCTCTCATGTTTCCTATCCAATCTAGAGGGGTTATTGACTTTGCTCGGTTTATAGGGCAACAATTTCAGAGACCTTATTTATTTCTTGTAGGAGAGCAGGGAGCTATTGGTTTCTTTTATCTGACTAGTGAGAGATCTGAGAAGATTTAACATTGGAATGGGCTCTTAATAGTAAGGGGTAGTTCTCAAAGTATCACCAATGATCGACTGTGCCATGGGGGCTGCGTTTTGTCAGGAGCGCCATCATGGAAGCCTAGGTGCAGGCCTTTTTTCATCATATCAAGGTTGGGACTTTCCTTGTTCCTCATTCCTTCTCGCGCCTTGACATCATGCTCCGCTTCTCTATTCTTTCTCCTAGGATTCACCGATCTCGCATTTCTCCTTTTTGTTTGAATGGTGTTTTCCAGTCTTGGCTCCTCGAACTCCCTTATGATTACAACACGAGTCCACTTCACTTCCCATATCCTGCAGATCCTTCTGTTGGGGGGTACATATTTGTAATTTTTCAGAGTATGCCCAAGCCAACCACATTGGAAGCAGAAATCCGAGAGTCGTTCGTATTGAAATTCCACCAAAGTCTCAGCACCTTCTTGTCTAGTAAGCCAAAACTGTTAAGAGATATTTAGTTATTTTTAATTATATTTTTTAATTAACTAATCCTGACTTGGTAACATAGAGGCCAAGTCAAGCTAGAGTCCTAACATGCAGAGGATGTGGTAGAGTCTTCTCACCACAATCACAATTTCTTCCGTTGTTTAGAATTGTTATCTCCACAAAATCTACACTAGTTGTGTTAGTGGTTACAGTGGAGTTAGAATTCATTTTCTTTGCTTCTATTTAAGATGTAAACTTGTTCTGTTTTAAGAGAAGAGAATCTTCAGCTTTTAAAGCATCCTTTACGTTTTGGTTTCAATTACCAACATCTGGTATCAGAGCTCTTCTTGGGCCTGATAAAGAAACACTCGAGTAAAGAGTGAAGGAGAGAGTCTTGCAGTAGCTAGAAACTATGGCAACTAAAAAAGTCGCTGAGAGTTTTGCTCAACCTGCAATTCCACAGTTTGATGGTCATTATGATCATTAGAATATGCTAATGGATAACTTCCTAAGATCAAAGGAGTATTGGCACCTCCTGGAATTAGGGATTGACTCACCAACAGAAAGAGTCACTTTGACTGAATAACAACAAAAATGATTTGATGAACGGAAGCTGAAAGACTTAAAGGTAAAAAATTATATATTTCAGGCAATCGATTGATCTATTTTGGAGACCATACTCGAGAAGCAGACCTCCAAACATATATGGGACTCTTTGAAGAATAAATATGAAGGCTCAGAGAGAGTAAAGCGTGCACTGCTTCAAATTCTAACGAGGAGATAGAAAACAGGATGAGATCAAGTGGTGGCACCATGGAAGAAGTAAAAGTTGTGGAGAAGATATTGAGATCATTGACTCCTAAATTTGACTATGTTATTTGCTCAATTAAGGAGTCAAAAAATGTTGCTGAGATGCGAATTGATGAACTGCAAAGCTTTTTGCTAGTGCATGAGCAAAGGCTTAGCCGTACCAATACTAGTGAGGAGCAAAAAAACACTAAAGGCTTCTAATTTTTCTGAGTCCTCAAGCTCTAGAGGAGGAAGAGGTCGTGGAAGAGGTGGACGAGGTCGAGGAAGAGGTGGTCAAGGCAATCAAGTTGGTGGAAGGTTTGGGAATAGAGATGATAGCAAATCATCTCATGTCTCCAAGAAAGATGATGACTCTTAAGGAAAGGGAGGATGCCACTATGACAAGTCCAAGTTTGAGTGTTACAGATGTGGAAACTTTGGTCAGTAAAAGAGTGAGTGTTATATGAAGCTGCCAAAAGAGAAGGAGAAAAATCCAACTTTGCTAAGAAAAAGGAGGAAGACACTTTTGATGGCCTTTCATGCACTGGAGAAGTATGACCAAGGAATATGGCACATGGATACTGGCTGTAGCAATCACATGAGTGGACGTAAGTCTTCCTTTGTTAATTTAGATGAAAGCTTTCGTTCAGTTGTGAGCTTTTGAAATAAATCAACTGTGAATGTGATGGGAAAGGGAGATATTCAAATCAGGACTAAAGATGACTTTGTTGAAACCATTGCAAATGTCCTTTTTATTCTTGACTTCAAAACAAGTTTATTAAGTGCTAGTCAGTTACAAGACAAAGGGTATAGGATTACAATTTTTAAAGGAGAATGTGAAGTGTATGATCCAAAGAAAGGCTTTATTACTGTGGTAAAAATGTCCTCAAACAGGTTGTTCGGTTTGAAGATCAAGACAGTTCATGCTTCTTTGCTTACAATTGAAAATGATTCATGGAGATGGCATTACAGAGAGGGCTCATCAGCTTTGGAGTTAGTTCACTCAGATCTATATGGACCAATTAATCCAATCTCGAATGGTAACAAGAATATTTCATCTCTTTTATTGATGATTTTAGTAGAAAGACATGAGTATATTTTTTTTGCAGGAAAAGTATTTGATGCATTCAAAAGCTTCAAAACCCTAGCTGAGAATGAAACTAACAAGAAGATTCAAACACTTAGAACAAATCGACGAGGGGAGTTCTGCTCCAAGGAGTTTTATTTGTTATGCAGAGAAAAAGGCATCAAGAAACATCTCACCACTGCTTACACGCCACAGCAGAATGGTGTAATTGAGAGGAAGAATCAAACCATTCTTAATATGGTTTGAAGTTTGCTAGTTAAAGGGAAGGTTCCAAAGAAGTTTTGGCCTAAAGCTGTACTATGGTCAGTTTATATTCTTAATACAAGTCCCATGACAGGACCCGATCCAATTTCCGCTTTGGAATCCGAGTCGAATCCTGTGCGTGTCCGACATCTGGCGAATATCGGGCACAAAAGACCTTTTTACCCTTCTCGTCTTAAATTCTTTTCAGATTTTCCTTAGACTTATGCCGAAATTTCGGCAGAGTCTCCCCTGTATTTTGACCAATCCCAAAATTTTTCCACCTGTTAAACAATCAATAAATTCACCCCAACTGCCAGAATATCTCAAGTAACCAATTTCAACTCTAGTTTCTCAGTTTCAAGTAGATATCAGAGCATTTTTCTAAATTTTTCAGGGTTTCAAGGGTTTTCTACGAAACTCTACCTTACGTGGTGACGCGGAAACTTTGAGTGGCCCGGTGGTGGATCCCGTGCACTTCTACGGCCTGGGGGCGAAAAACAAGTTGAAAAATGTGAGTGGACATAAATAGGGTTCTTTAGAAATAACTTTATGACCATAATAACCCCCATTGCAAAAATAGTTAAATAAAACTGAATACGTACTCTCCATTTAAAGCATACTAAACTCAAGGTATTCTATATAAATCATATTCAAGCTCGAAAAGTTTCACACAAAAGCACTGAAATCAAAGCTTGCATAAAACGTTGAAATCAAACTGGTATAAAAGCTTTGTACTCAAACCTTGCATAACTGAACAAATATATAAAGGTATCAATGCTTAAAAAAAATCAGAGAAGCTGATATAAAATAACTGAAAATCGTAATTAAATAAAGAAAACTCAAAATCATTTGAAAATACCATCTATTTGTACCCTGTCATATCCGTCAATTCCCCTGGCAGGTCTCGGGTGCCACACAGTCTACCCGAGCCGCAAACTGGCGAAATCAGGGGACTATGATCAGCCTGTCCCGCCGGCAGATTCCTCGATGACACCAAGTCANCTCGAGTCGCTCTGGCAGGATGCAGGGGACCGTA
>NC_047656.1:4651700-4653520 GCF_902201215.1 Prunus dulcis | reverse complement strand
GGGACACCAAGTCTGCCGAGCCGCAAATCCTGGCACTCACGGTCCGAGCGTCCCCGTAACTCGTGAGGCAAAGTCAAGTGCACTGACATAAACTGAAATCNGACTGGATGTCCGTAGACATCGGTCCAACTGTGGGTAATCACCAAAGAAAATGGGTACGANGTGGTTTTAAAATAAATTCCTTTAGAAAAATATCTGAGTAATAACTGTAAAGCTCAAGTTGTGCTGCGGTCTCAACTGATTCCAACCTCAAACTCTGTTTCTATAACTGATAAATAAGCAGCACAGACTTATAAAACTATTACTGTACTAATCATGTTCGGAACCACCATAAAGCTTACTCAAGATCAAATAAAGAAATTTATTCAAATAAACTCATTTATAAAAACTCATTTATATAAAATTAATATAAAAATCTTATTTATAGAAATTCTTTATATAACTCATTTATAAAAAATAATTCATGAAAGAAAGTCCACTCACAGATGGTCCGAGCTAATTTGACCCTTCGAAGGTCTCGGCTGCGGGTCGACCGGACCCCTGGTGCCTGATTATCNATAAATAATTAATCAATAAACTGCTGAATAAAAGAATTAAATTAAATACCCTGCCCCCGGCTCCTAGAAATATGTGCATTCAAATCCCAGTTACTCCTGAGCCCACATTAGCTTTTTAGACTCTTAGGTCAGTTTTGGAAGACNCGACGCTTAGTTAAGCGATAAGCTGTCAGATCGGCCGACCCGGGACCCCGNNGGTCCACGGCCTCCGATGGCCAATCTGGGCTTCTCTAAAGGTTCCTCATAGAGAAGGAACCATGTCCCGCGAATTTGGTCCGAAACGGACGGTCGGATTAGCCAAAATCGCATTATCGCTTAAAATCCAAACCCTAGCCCCAGGGTTCGCGATTCCAGAGTATCTGGGACTCCGATTCGCAATCGGTCGAATCCTACACGATCCTGAGGTCATGTAGACCGACATATCCGAAATTCAGCGCGATCCGACGATTTGACGACACTGCACCCACGGATCACGCGATATGGAAAATCCGTTCGGGGCCCAAACGGACTCCGAATTGAGATCCGCGAAATCCTACGCGCTCGTGACGACACGAGGGTCACAAAACTGTACATAATTACTTCACCACCCTTGCCCACAAGAACCAGCACGCGCGGGCAGATTCGGGTGTCTAAAGCGATTTCGGGTGGCCGAAAAATCTCCAGACTAAGACTCCAAACTCCTACCCTAGGTGAAACACCCCATTTGGAGTCACTTTTGTTCTTGGACACACCCTAAAAAGTGACCAGAAACAGTAGTTTTAGGCGGCCAAAGTTTTGGCCAAAATTCAAGTCGAAAATTGATCACTTTAGAGCTAAAATCGATTGAAACCCATACACCCATCAGCTAGAACACGAAAAATAGCTGAGAAACCATACCTTACTCGATCGATTTGGTGGAGAAACGAAGGAGAAATTTGAGCTAGAAAATCGGGTGGAGTCGGACAAACCTCAGTCGGAAAACATGGTTTTCCGATTTGCTCAGGGCGGCCCAAGGGTGGAGGTNGGTCAGGTTTTGACGGCCAGAGGGAGGCGGACCCGATGGTACCCGCGGCGGAGATCGGCTCGGCCTGTGGTGGCCGAGCCGTCGTGTTGAAGTCGAAGGGTCACACGACTAGGGTGCGACGGGAGAGAGAGAGAGAGAGAGAGAGGAAGAGAGAGAAACTGACGGGGGAGAGGAGAGAGAGGGGATAAAAATCTGACTTTTTGACCAAATTACCATTTTGCCCTTCGCGGTTTTTAGACCATATCTTCTTCGTTACAGCT
>NC_047656.1:4577968-4651692 GCF_902201215.1 Prunus dulcis | reverse complement strand
GGTCTACTCCGTGTCTACGAACTCGTTTCGCCGCGCTCTACGCAATGCCGTAAGCGGAATTCCCAAATTCTTTCTCGATTAAAAAGTCAAATTTTCTCCCATTAAAATATGCGAGGGCAAACTTGTCTTTTTGTTAAAAGATATTTTCCTTACTTTTTAGATATTTTCTTTCTTTTTTAGATATTTTGTTTTGGGTTATTACAATCTACCCCCTTATAAAAATTTCGTCCTCGAAATTTATGTCTCTGTTATTCTAAGCGGGGGAGGGATTACTTCTGCATCTGCCACTCAGGTTACTACACTGCATAAATCACTGAAAGCTTATCACTTTCCCTTCCAAACTCTGAACTGCTTGTTTTCTACACCTTCTATAATCTTATTGGGTCCGGTACAGCTAGGATTTGGCTTCTTTGCTTCCTTAAATCTCATTTCACCTTCCTCAAGCGATAAATATCGAGAATACTTAATGGAAGATCCTTCTTCTAGTATCTGCATAACTTCTTACCAATCCTGGGTTACTTAGAGTCTTTTTCTGCTTAATCCAATCAGGTTCTTTATTTCTTACAATACTTCCAGATTTCAATGAACCTTGCTTAACATTCCATCTTCAAACTTGGGTAGTCCATACAATGTCTCAATAGCCTTCTCACAATTTCAATCATTTTCTTAAGCTGGTCATCTATCTAGAGTGAATTGCGGTATTAAACTGAAATCAAGGCCCAAAAGCTTCTTTTAGCTGAGTCCAACTAAAACATAACCTGGATTTTTAATTCTAAACTATAGAGACTGGTATTCCATCGCGGCGCAAGATCTTATCTGGAAAAATCCTTGGTCGATTGTCCAAACTATCCATGGCTCTTATCTGTGGGACACACATAGGCTTACTGAATCGATTCTCAATTTCTTACACTCAACTCTTGCTTTCTCTATGTTCCAGAAGGCTGAGAACCAAAATCCATCGTAAGTTTCTCCTGCTTCCTTTCCGTACTCGAAAATGTTTGCAAGAACCCTGTTGATTCCTGTCATGGAGCTATTCCTTGCTGACAAGTTCTACTGTTCTTTTCATCATAAGAAACTCCTGGTAAGATTTCCATTTTGAACCTCTGCTTTCATGTCATCAATTCAACCTTTTACTCGTAAGGATCAAATCAAGATCCTAGGATTAGTCTGCAATTATTCGAGTTCTTTAGTACTGATTTTCCTTGACAAGTCATTAACAGTGCTTCCTAATTATTCGTATCCAACTCAACTTTTCATCCTACTATCACTGATAATCTATCTCCTTCGGAGATAAGCCACTTCTTCCTGAGAATTCCATACTGAGTGTATCTATAACCTCTGACGGTGTTCTCTGTCTCAATTTTTCTTCCTCCTGGATAAACACATATGGTAATCCTTTATGATCGGTAAGAATCTTGCATACTTCCCTATAAAAATACTGTCATTAACCTTACTAAACCAGACTTACTGTGGCCCGTTCCAAATCATGAATAGAATGCTTCGATTTATGCCTCTTCTGTTCTTGAGATGCATAAGCACTCACTCTACCATACTGCATCTGTACAAACCTCAATTCTTTTGACAAATAATATTGTAGCATACCAAGTTCTCCCTAACCTCCAGCAGTGCTGATATCGAAGTAATGGTTGGCCTGTTCTTAAGTTTAACATCATCTTCTTCACACTAGTCTGACCACACCAATTTAACTTCTTTCTTTTCTAAAAGATGAACAGTGTCGCCATGGTGGATAACCTTTCTACCGGGCGACAGTAAAAAATCGACTTACCTAGAAAACCTCGTACTTCTGTAGCATTGATTGGTCGTAACTAGATTTATTACTGCTCCAATCCTTGAAAATCAACAAACTACTCTTACCGCAATTATGTGTTCCAAGAAACTCACTCTGTCCAACCAACATCCACACTTACTGACTTGGCATCAAGTTACTACCTTCTCAAAGTCCATCACCCAATGTTTACATACTTCACCAGTGCCTTCTGTTTCTTAGAGTACACTCACAGGTTATTTAGTTACGCGATCATGAGGCGATCTCAATATTGCCCAACCATCCTATTCAAGGGGCGTCTAAAATACAACTGGTACATTCTTTAATTCTTCATATTATGACCAGGAACTCAAGTACTCATACCTTATTCAACCCGTTGCTTTAAGTACATACTCCTTTCTAATTCATTACTGGAAATATCCAAGCCTCAAATCACTTAACTCCTTAGCTTATTAAACAATTCTTTATTGTGGAGCCATAGACGCCTATTTCCGTACTGAAATCTTATGCAGCTACCCGGAGTCCATGCGTAACTTCATGATGACACCTCCTTCCTTAAATGAGAGAAACACTAAGCTACCTGATCCTTCTTGCTATCAGTTCCGGCAATTCCATCTTTAGCTTCTGCAACTTACTGGTGTCATTCTGTACTTCACCCGAGAAATAGGCTCCATTCCTGGAATGAGCTCAAGAATAAACCCAATCTCCCAATGAAAGGTAACTCTGCGACATGGTATTTGATCAAATCAGTTCAACCCTAAGATAACATCCAGTCAACCATGCCGGAGAGGAATTCAATCCGTAACTGCAGTAAATAATGCTCATACTTCCTACTGAGTCGGGTCATGCTATCTATCTGCAGGTTTAAAATTGTTACTATATCCCTTCAGCTAACTGCTTCTTCAACCGACCATACTAATCTGGGCCCATCGCTAAACAGAGCTCCCATCAATTGTGGTATGTCCTGTAACTTACCTTGCATACTTGTTTCGATGCAGCAATGGTCTTTTTATACTAAGGGAACAGCGGAAATCCTTTTTTTTTTTTTTTTTGAAAGGTCTAGACTGTCCATAATGTTATCCTTCAGCAGTACTCCTCTAGTAGGGCCCGGATTCATGCCTACCACACCTGGCACATTAGGGTACCCTCTCCTGTTAGGGTATAACAACAATTGTCTTTCGACCCTCCTGGCTATACTAGTCCCAGAATGATTTCCAATACTACTACCCTGACTGGTACCTTTACTGGAACTAGATCCAGGTCGGCAGCCTCCATACCTACGAAGGCACTACCTCTAACTTTCCAATCTCTCTTGACAGAAAACAATATGTAAAACCTTTTGCTCGTATTAGGGTTCAATCATTATCCCCTATTCTGCTGCAAAAACTCCTGCATTCACGCCTTCTGCAGACTTGTAGATAAGACTGACTATCACATCCGGCTCTGAAATGCTTGTCTAATACGAGTCAAAGAATTCTATTATCGTTCTTAACCAAATCCCATCAATATTCTATTCTTTTGTGAAACAGCCAGAACCTCCCAAATCAACTTTACTCCTTCAATTTAATCCTCTTTTTACTACTCGGTACCACCATTATCCCAATTTATAGCTCTCAATCCATTTTACTAGATCCACCTATCTCACTGATGGGTCTCTGGCTGACTAAAGCCTGAGCTAACACCTCCAGGGCCTACTGAGTGTTAGGATCTCCCTGCCTACTAAGTACAGTAGGTACGGCTCCTGACGAGCCTTTACAAAAGATTACTCTGCCGGCTCAGATACCGGTGCAGTTCCTGTCTGACTTGGGAATCTCATCCACTTACATCGAGATAACTATCTAATTTTCCTATGGATACCACCACCTTTTGGGCCCCATTTGAAAGAAAACGAGGATGCACTGAGTGCAAAGTCTACAGGAAATAAAACCTATGCTCTGATACCAAATTGACAGGACCCGACTCAATTTCCGCTTTGGAATCCGAGTCGAATCCTGTGCGTGTCCGACATCTGGCGAATGTAAGGCACAAAAGACCTTTTCACCCTTCTCGTCTTAAATTCTTTTCAGATTTTCCATAGACTTCTGCCGAAATTTCGGCAGTCTCCCCTGTATTTTGACCAATCCCAAAATTTTTCCACCTGTTAAACAATCAATAAATTCACACCAACTGCCAGAATATCTCAAGTAACCAATCTTAACTCTAGTTTCTCAGTTTCAACTAGATATCAGAGCATTTTTCTAAATTTTTCAGGGTTTCAAGGGTTTTCTACGAAACTCTACCTTACGTGGTGACGCGAAAACTTTGAGTGGCCCGGTGGTGGATCCGGTGCACTTCTACGGCCTGGGGGCGAAAAACAAGTTGAAAAATGTGAGTGGACATAAATAGGGTTCTTTAGAAATAACTTTATAACCATAATAACCCCCATTGCAAAAATAGTTAAATAAAACTGAATACGTACTCTCCATTTAAAGCATACTAAACTCAAGGCATTCTATATAAATCATATTCAAGCTCGAAAAGTTTCACACAAAAGCACTGAAATCAAAGCTTGCATAAAACATTGAAATCAAATTGGTATAAAAGCTCTGTACTCAAACCTTGCATAACTGAACAAATATATAAAGGTATCAATGCTTAAAAAAAATCAGAGAAGCTGATATAAAATAACTGAAAATCATAATTAAATAAAGAAAACTCAAAATCCTTTGAAAATACCACCTATTTGTACCCCTGTCATATCCGTCAATTCCCTGGCAGGTCTCGGGCGCCACACAGTCTACCCGAGCCGCAAACTGGCGAAATCAGGGGACTATGATCAGCCTGTCCCGCCGGCAGATTCCTCGATGACACCAAGTCAGCTCGAGTCGCTCTGGCAGGATGCAGGGGACCGTAGTCAGCCTGATCCGCAATCCTGGCAGGTCTCGGGGACACAGAGTCAGCCGAGCCGCAATCCTGGCAGGTCTCGGGACACCAAGTCTGCCGAGCCGCAAATCCTGGCACTCACGGTCCGAGCGTCCCCGTAACTCGTGAGGCAAAGTCAAGTGCACTGACATAAACTGAAATCGGACTGGATGTCCGTAGACATCGGTCCAACTGTGGGTAATCACCAAAGAAAATGGGTACGATGTGGTTTTAAAATAAATTCCTTTAGAAAAATATCTGAGTAATAACTGTAAAGCTCAAGTTGTGCTGCGGTCTCAACTGATTCCAACCTCAAACTCTGTTTCTATAACTGATAAATAAGCAGCACAGACTTATAAAACTATTACTGTACTAATCATGTTCGGAACCACCATAAAGCTTACTCAAGATCAAATAAAGAAATTTATTCAAATAAACTCATTTATAAGAACTCATTTATATAAAATTAATATAAAAATCTTATTTATAGAAATTCTTTAAATAACTCATTTATAAAAAATAATTCATGAAAGAAAGTCCACTCACAGATGGTCCGAGCTAATTTGACCCTTCTAAGGTCTCGGCTGCGGGTCGACCGGACCCCTGGTGCCTGATTATCGATAAATAATTAATCAATAAACTGCTGAATAAAAGAATTAAATTAAATACCCTGCCCCCGGCTCCTAGAAATATGTGCATTCAAATTCCAGTTACTCCTGAGCCCACATTAGTTTTTTAGACTCTTAGGTCAGTTTTGGAAGACCCGACGCTTAGTTAAGCGATAAGCTGTCAGATCGACCGACCTGGGACCCCGCGGGTCCACGGCCTCCGATGGCCAATCTGGGCTTCTCTAAAGGTTCCTCATAGAGAAGGAACCATGTCCCGTGAATTTGGTCCGAAACGGACGGTCAGATTAGCAAAAATCGCGTTATCGCTTAAAATCCAAACCGTAGCCCCAGGGTTCGCGATTTCGGAGTATCTGGGACTCCGATTCGCAATCCGTCGAATCCTACACGATCCCGAATCCAACGATTTGACGACACTGCACCCACGGATCGCGCGATATGGAAAATCCATTCGGGGCTCAAACGGACTCCGAATTGAGATCCGCGAAATCCTACGCGCTCTTGACGACACGAGGGTCACAAAACTGTACATAATTACTTCACCACCCTTGCCCACATGAACCAGCACGCGCGGGCAGATTCGGGTGTCTAAAGCGATTTCGGGTGGCCAAAAAATCTCGGAACCAAGACTCCAAACTCCTACCCTAGGTGAAACACCCCATTTGGAATCACTTTTGTTCTTGGACATACCCCAAAAAGTGACCAGAAACAGTAGTTTTAGGCGGCCGAAGTTTCGGCCAAAATTCAAGTCGAAAATTGATCACTTTAGAGCTAAAATTGATCGAAACCCATACACCCATCAGCTAGAACACGAATAATAGCTGAGAAACCGTACCTTACTCGATCGATTTGGTGGAGAAACGAGGAGAAATTCAAGCTGGAAAATCTAGTGGACTCGGACGAACCTCCGTCGAAAAACATGGTTTTTCGATTAGCTCAGGGCGGCCCAAGGGTGGAGGTCGGTCAGGTTTTGACGGCGAGAGAAAGGCGGACCCGATGGTACCCGCGGCGGAGATCGGCTCGGCCTGTGGTGGCCGTGCCGTCGTGTTGAAGTCGAAGGGTCGCACGACTAGGGTGCGATAGGAGAGAGAGAGGAAGAGAGAGAAACTGACGGGGGAGAGGAGAGAGAGGGGATAAAAATCTGACTTTTTGACCAAATTATCATTTTGCCCTTCGCGGTTTTTAGACCATATCTTCTTCGTTACAACTCCGATTCGGGTCTACTCCGTGTCTACGAACTCGTTTCGCCGCGCTCTACGCAATGGCGTAAGCGAAATTCCTAAATTCTTTCTCGATTAAAAAGTCAAATTTCCCCCATTAAAATATGCGAGGGCAAACTTGTCTTTTTGTTAAAAGATATTTTCCTTACTTTTTAGATATTTTCTTTCTTTTTTAGATATTTTTTTTGGGTTATTACATCCCACATGTACCCGATCCTTAATTACTTGTTAATTATTACTTTAATTAATTCTTAATTATTATTTTGTTCAAAGAAAGGACTAGGATACCTCCAGAATATTTTCTTAGGTTTAAAGTTGAGTTTTTGACCGGGAAAGAATTTGGAAATTTCGATTGTATCGTTGCGTAGAGCACGTCGGTATGAGTTTGTAGACACGTAGTGGGCTCGAATCGGAGTTATAACGAAGAAACTACGATCATAATACATTGAGGGGCAACATGGTAATTTGCCAGATCAGATATTTTTTAAAACCCCACTCTCCTCCATGCAGCACATTCTCTCTCCTCTCTCTCGATAGCTCCTCTCGCGCGCGACACATTCCGGCCACATTTGGCCAGTTTTCGGGCAGCTCCGTCTCAACACTCGTGGGACCGATCGGCAAACCCATCTGGGCTAGAGCCCCGCCACGCTAGGTCGCCAAGTCGCCGCCACGAGCCGAGGAAGACCGGTTTTCCCTCAAACTTCTAGACGCCTTATCCAACAGCTCCGGCGACGCAATTTGTCGATTCAAGTATGGTTTCTCACCTACTCTACGAGCTCTAGCTGATGGTTGGGTAGGTTTCCCTCAATTCAAAGCTTAGAGAGTCTGATTTTCGAGTTAGGGTTTGGCCGATTTGGGAATCGCAATTCCGGCCACTTCTGGCCAGTTTTTGGGTTAGGTCCAAGAACAAAAATGGCTCCAAATCATGTTATGAACCTAGGATAGGAAGCTGAGCTTACAATTTGGAAGTTTTCCTGTCATCAGAATTGATCATGCCACCCATATGCTGCCAACTCATTTGGCGGCGCGTGGACAGTAGGGTGGGGATCACATTTAGTCCTAGAATTATCCCTGGGTCCTCACGAGCGAGTAGGATTTCTCGGATCTTAATTTGGATACTGTTTGGACCCCGAACAGATCTCGCCTATTGTGTGATTTTTGGGTTCGATACATGTGAGTCGTTGGATCGTAGTCTTTTCCTAATGTGTTGATCTAGGTAATTCCAAGATCGTATAGGATTCGACGGATACTCCAGAAACGCCAACCCTAGGGCTAGCGTTACTGAAATTGTCTGATCGTGCAACCGTGAGTAATCCAACCGTCCAATCGAGGCCAAACTCTCGGGACATGTGTCCTAGGCATATTAGAACCTTTGGGGACTTCTTGTTTTGCGAGTATTGCAGCTCGTCCTGCGAGGAATGCGGCTCAGATTGAAGTGTTATATCTGAGACCTGCGAGCGAGGAATGTGGCTCAGATTGAAGTGTTGTCTCTGAGACCTGCGAGCGAGGAGTGCGGCTCAAATTGAAGTGTTATCTTTGAGACCTACGAGAGAGGAATGCGGCTCATATTGAAGTGTTGTCTCTGAGACCTGCGAGGGAGGAATGCAGCTCAAATAGAAGTGGTATCTCCGAGACCTGCGAGCGAGGATTGCGGCTCGGATAGAAGTGGTATCTCCGAGACCTGCAGCGATGATTCGGATCAGGATTAGAGGTATGCCTAGGTGAAGAGAAGTACGTGTGGCTTGATCCCTCAATAAGGGTACGTAGGCAGCTTAGTGTTACAAGGTACTGTTCCGAGGATGTTCTAAGATTGTGATTTGAATGTTGTTAGCAGAGTGTTTTATTCAAATTATTGAGGCATGAGCCCAGAATGTGATAATGCTTGATTATTTGTTATAATTGGATACATGCTGCCGGATGGTATATATATATATATATATATATAAAAACTTATATGCTTGTTTTACAGGTGGCAACTTTTGGGAATGTCCATTTTACAGGGGAGACTATACCGAATTTTCGGCAGAAGTCTAGCTGCTAGAAAAACTGGGATTTTAGTTAGAAGGGCAGTTTGGTCATTTGTGGCCAACATTCGCCAGGTGTCGGACACGCAGAGGGTTCGGCTCGAATTCCAAAGTCGAATTTGGGTCAGGTCTTCTCACCACATGTTCTGTTAAGAATATGACTCCTCAAGAAACTTGGAGTGATATGAAGCCCTCGGTTGATCATTTTAAAGTGTTTGGGTGCATTTCATATGAAAAACATAATATATAGGTTGAAAATAAACAGTTCGAGAGAGATTATAACTGGGGACATAAATTTTTATGTCAAGGATTGAGGAAAGTAAAATTGGAGTTGTGGGTATGTTGGATTCAAGAGCTTAGGTAGTGTTAGAGGTTGCACCCAGTTTGGGGTGTTGTAGTTAGCATAGTCAAAAAGTGTACCATGATAAAGGGGAGTGTTGTCCTAGATCATGTAACCGTCTAGCAAATGGGT
Organism: Prunus dulcis; assembly: GCF_902201215.1. Classification (NCBI taxonomy): domain Eukaryota; kingdom Viridiplantae; phylum Streptophyta; class Magnoliopsida; order Rosales; family Rosaceae; genus Prunus; species Prunus dulcis. Next base: position 4,642,663 of record NC_047656.1, on the reverse strand, counting down.
TGGGGGCAAGGATGAGGTGTTATCACAAGGGAAGTGTTAAATTCGGTAAAGCCGACAAAGAGAGTTGACTATTCAGGGTGGCAAGGTTAGTGAGTGGACTTTTTGTTTTATAAATTATTTATGCAATTCAATTCCATTATTTGATCTTGAATAAGTTTTATTCGAAGATTAGTGCTTTCATAATTTGATATGTGCTTTAAAATATTTTAAGTTATATGCTGCCAAGTAGGATATCCTTTAAGGATATAGGAAAAAGGAAATTCCAGCTAAATATTAGATAAATGGCAGCAGAGTTTTAGATTTAACAGAAATTCAATTATTCATCAGATTTTTCAGAAATTTTATATTTTCTTAAGCCACATTAGGTACCCAAATATAAATATGTTGCCTTCGGTAATTAAGTTGCCTTCAGATAAATTTGTTGCCTTCGGTAATTATGTTGCCTTTGAATTTTATTGGTTGCCTTCGATTTTGTCAGCATGCTTGACTTTTACCCCACGAGACTTAGTACTCCTTGAGTCTTGCAAGGAGGGCGGATCAAGTTAACCTGAGTCCTGCAAGGGTGTGTCACCACAGTGACACAAGGAATAGATAGTAATTAAGGGTTTTGGCAAGAATACATAGGTATGCTTAGGTGGTAGATTAAGTTTCAGTTTCAAGGTTTTCAGCGAAAGGATGTTTTAATAAGTGGGTGAAGTGTTATTATATCCGCGTGGGGTCCCTAGCTAATATGAACAAGAGCAGAGAGTATAAGTTCTCTAACAAACAAATCCATGAAACTTGATATATTTTGTGCACCCATGTACTGTGCCTGTTGTGCCCAACTACGTGGCCAGGTTTTCATTCATTTAACCAAAGGCAGAGGGCTTAGTAGTAGATTAATTACTTGAAGAATTGAGTACATTGCCAAGGAGTACTGCCAAGATGAACATAGTAATCTCATCTATAGAGATGGGAAGCCTCATATACATATAGACAGAACTGGATTCATATATGAGGATTTGGCTTCACTCAGTCCCAAAAAGGTTTTCAAGGAGATTAAGTCAAATTATTTCATAAGGGAAATTATGGGATGCAAAAGTCTCAGAGGGAATTGATGAATAAGTTACAGGGGAATGAGTGAGTTGTGAACTTTTGTTTTATTATATAGGCAATGAGGTTGGCAAAACCCAGAATGATCCAACACAGATAAAAGTAGTATGCAACAATTGGTTTAAGGGATTTGAGTATGTCGTGGGTGAATGAGTATTTTTGAAATTATTTACTGGGGAGGTGTGATGAGGCTCATAGAACTAGGAAAGTTAAGGTCCTGTCATATCAAGTTGTGGAGGAGGTTATTTAAGAAACCAAGTAGTAGATAGGGGCCTAGTTCTTTACCGATTCAAGTAGCAGTTATGAAATTTCGGGGACAAAACTTTTATAACGGGGTAGTTTGTAACAACCCGATCCTTAATTAATTCTTAATTATTATTTTATTTAAGGAAAGGACTAGAATACCCCGGGAATATTTTATTAGGTTTAAAGTTGACTTTTTGACCAGGAAGGAATTTGGGAATTTCTATTGTACCATTGCGTAGAGCACGTCGGTACGAGTTTGTAGACACGTAGTGGGCTCGAATCGGAGTTATAACGAAGAAACTACTGTCAGAATACGTTGAGGGGCAAAATGGTAATTTTCCAGATCATAATTTTTTTTTAAAAAAAACCCCTCTCTCCTCCGTGCAGCACATTCTATCTCCTCTCTCTCGACAGCTCCTCTTGCACGCGACACAGGCCAGCCACGTTTGGCCGGTTTCCGGGCAGCTGGGGCCACGCCAGGTCTTAAGACAGGTCGGAAAATGACCAGCGTCAGTCGGCGAACCCATCTGGGCTGGAGCCCCGCCACGCCAGGTCGCCAGGACGCCAACAAGAGCTGGGAAAGACCGATTTTCCCTCAAACTTCCAGACACCGTTTCCGGCAGCTCCGGCGACAGAATCCGTCGATCCAGGTGTGGTTTCTCACCTACTCTACAAGCTCTAGCTGATGGTTGGGGATCGCAATTTCGCCCACTTTTAGCCAGTTTTTGGGGTATGTCCAAGAACTAAAGTGGCTCCAAATCATGTTATGAACCTAGGATAGGAAGCTAGGCTTACAATTTGGAAGTTTTCCTATCATCGGAATTGATCAAGCCACCCACGCTCTGCCAGCGCGTGTGGCGGCGCGTGGGCAGTAGGGTGGAGACCACATGTAGTCCCAGAATTATCACTGGGTCCTCAAGAGCGAGTAGGATTTCGCGGATCTTAATTTAGATACTATTTGAACCCCGAATAGATCTCGCCTATTATGCGATTTTCGAGTTCGATGCGTTTGAGCCTATGGATCGTAGTCTTTTCCAGATATGTTGATCTAGGTAATTCCAGGATCGTATAGGATTCGATGGATCGTAAAACAGAGTGTTGGATACTCCAGAAACGACAACCATATGGCTAGGGTTACTGAAATTGTCTCTAAGACCTGCGAGCGAGGAATGCGGCTTAGATAGAAGTGGTATCTCCGAGACCTGCAAGCGAGGATTGCGGCTCGGATAGAAATGGTATCTCCAAGATGTGCATGCGATGATTCGGATCAGGATTAGAGGTACGCCTAGGTGGAGAGAACTACGTGTGGCTTGATCCCTCAATAAGGGTACGTAGGCAGCCTAGTGTTACAAGGTGCAGCCACGTGGTCAGGAAATAAAAGGTAGTCCAGTTAAGCTATTATGAAAACTAACACTGTTCCGAGGATGTTCTAAGATTGTGATTTGAATGTTGTTAGCAGAGTGTTTTATTCAAATTAGTGAGGCCTGAGGCCAGAATGTGATGATGCTTGATTATTTGTTATAATTGGATACATGTTGGCGGTTATGTGCTTGTTTTACAGGTGGGAACTTTTGGGAATGTCTATTTTACAAGGGACACTCTGTCGAAATTTCGGCAGAAGTCTATGTGCAAGAAAAACTGGGATTTTAGTTAGAAGGGCAGTTTGGTCATTTGTGGTCAACATTCGCCAGGTGTCGAACACGCAGAGGGTTTGGCTCAGATTCCAAAGTGGAATTTGGGTCGGGTCACCACATGTTCTATTAAGAATATGACTCCTCAAGAAACTTGGAGTGGAATGAAGCCCTCGGTTGATTATTTTAAAGTGTTTGTGTGCATTGCATATTTACACATCCCTGATGAGAAAAGAAAGAAGCTGGATGATAAGAGTGAAAATTGTATTTTTCTTGGTGTAAGTGAAGCCGTAAAAGTTTATAGGATGTACAATCTAGTGACAAAGAAGATAGTGATAAGCAATGACGTAATATTTGCTGAAGAAACTATGTGGAATTGGAATGTTGAAAGCTCAGTCAAGAAGCCACTAGTATATGATGATGTCTCGGATGGTGAGGAAGAAGAAGTACCTGCAACTCAAATCCAGGAATCACCTGAACCTATGGCTCAACCTCATCAACAATCAGAAGAAGAAAGAGGTTACAACTTGAGGGATGAAAACACAAGGAAGAAGCCAACATGGATAATAGATTACGATGTAAATTTTCCAATTTATGATGATAATGCTCATTTTGATTTATTTGTAGACAGTGATCCAAATCACATATGATGAGGCTGTTAAAGTAAAGAAATGGAGGGAAGCAATGGACAATGAAATCAAGTCCATTGAGAAGAATCGCAATTGGGAGTTGACAGACTTACCTAAGGGAAAGAAAACCATTGGTGTTAAATGGGTTTTCAACACAAAACCGAATGAAAGGGGTGAAATTGATAAGCACAAAGCTAGTCTAGTAGCAAAGGATTACAAGCAAAATCATGGCATCGATTACAAGGAAGTGTTTGCCCCAGTTGCAAGACAAGACACAATCCGGTTGATGGTTTCACTTACAACTCAAAACTCATGGTCAATCTTTTAGTTAGATGTGAAATCAGCTTTCTTGCATGGCGACTTGCAAGAGGCGATGTACATTGACCAGCCACCTGGTTATGAGAAGAAAGGAGAGAAAGACAAGGTGTACCAGCTGAAGAAAGCACTCTATGGACTGAAACAAGCACCTTGAGCTTGGTACAGTCGCATAGATGCTCAGTTTACCAAACTTAGATTTTACAAATGTCACTTCGAGCACACTCTTTATGTCAAGACTGAAAAAGGAGGTAAATTGCTCATTGTGTGTTTGTACATTGATGATTTGTTATTCATTGGTAATGATGTCAAGATGTTTGATAAATTTAAGAAGCCTATGATGAAGGAGTTTGAAATGACTGATCTAGGATTAATGCATTATTTTCTTGGATTAGAAATCATTTAAACTACTGTTGGAAATTTTATTTATTAGAGGAAGTATGCATATGAAATTCTTAAAAGGTTTCAAATGGAAGATTGCAAGTCATTTGCAACACCAACTGAATTTGGCTTAAAGTTGTGCAAAGACAAAGGTGGGAAGGAGGTTGACAGTACTTTCTACAAAAAAATGATTGGTAGTCTCATGTATTTAACCTCACAAGACGTGACATCATGTATGCAGTAAGTTTGGTAAGCAGATATATGGAAAAACCAACTGAAATGCATCTAAATACAACAAGAAGAATTCTCAGATATGTGAAGGGTACAGTTAATTATAATGTATATTATAAAAGGCCAAATGGTGAGGGTTTTGTTGGTTACACAGACAGTGATTATGCAAGTGATATAGATGATCGTAAGAGCACTTCTGGTCATAGATAGAGCTCAACTCTTAAGCAATATCATAGTCCTCAAAGAAGTAGCATATAGTGGCACTTTCCTCAACTGAAGTTGAGTTTGTGGCAGCAACTTCGAGTTCTTGTCAAGCTATGTGGCTTAGAAAAATGTTTGAAGTTTTTGGTGATGAACAAAAGGGAGCAACGATCATCTGTTGTAACAACATGTCAACCATCAAGTGATAAGGTCATAATTTCACACATTTGCATGCCTTCTTTGCTTAGTAATTTTGTTTAACTTCTCTTTATTTGAGTATTTTACCTATGTTTGTGTGTTTTGTAGGTTAAGAAAGCAAAAGGATGACATTTGATACAATTCATGCATGTTAAGGGCTGAGTGGCACAAGAGGAATATGACCTTAAAGACAAAACCAATTTGAGCCACACTCCTTGTCAGTCCAGTTTCGTAGGTCATCTTGTAGGCCTCATTTCAGCAACTTACACAGCCCAATTGGACAAATCTGGAGCCCTTCAGCACGTCAATGACTGAACCAAGTTTACAGAAATGTCATGTTGGCTGCCATCACGTTTAATGTGGCTACATCCTTAGAGCCATGTGCTACACATGGGCAGCCACACATGGGAGTCAAATCAGCTCAGGAACTCAGAAGGATGAACAAAAGACAAGATTTCCATAAAGAAACCATACCAAAGCATGTATTTGGCAGCTGGAGTAGTTGGCAAGTATGGGCAGCTGGAGCAGTTGGGAGCAGCTAAGAGAGGTGTGCTTCACCAGCCAAAGGGGAGGATGAAATTGCACTCTATAAATAGAGAGCTACACACTCATTCAAGGAAGGGTCAGACACACATATTCACTTCATCCATTACTCTCATATGCACATTCAGATTCACCACAAAGAGAGAAGGGAGCTTGGAGCTGTCCTGGGAACTTTCTTGCTGCCATCATCTAGTTCTTCTCCTCTCTTTATCCTATCTATGTATTTCTTATTTTCTGTATTCATAGTTATGTCTAACTAATCCATTTAGTTAAAGCTTAGGATGAAGCCCTAGTCATGAATATTCAATGTTATGGATGATTTTATAGTTAATTGATTTCCTTGCTTTTATTGTCAAGTTGTTAATCTCCAATTTATAATGTGCTTGATGTAAGTTTTCTTGGAGTAGCTAACTAGGATTTTATGCATCTAGCACAGGTTGGGAAGGGTTTAGATTCACCAATTCTACTCTCTTTTCACAAGCAACACATGAATGGCCTAAGAATCATTCAAGGGGTTAATAACCATAGGTTGACTAGTACAGATACAATGTTCTAGGACTTGTGTGATTATCATATTCTCAAGGAGCTTAATGACTCTTGTATGCTTTATTCTAAGTAGATACCATGCTTAGGTTGCATATTAGAGATCACGTGTTGTGTAGATACCATGCATAATCACATGCCTTAGGAGAATCATGCATCATGCACCTAGATACCATAGGCTTGTATGCGATAATCTATTGTTGATGAAGCTTGAGTCAATTTCTATGCATTCATAACTTGGATAGGAAAATTAGTGGTGGATTCCAAGGCTCTAACACCTCTCAATTATTGTTTCACAATCTGTTAATTGCAGCCAGTGTGTGGTGTTAGGATTCTGTCCTTGACCTTGAGTAATTAGCAAGAGGCATTGTTGAATTTGACCTTGCCTTTTAGCTAGTTAATCAGTTTCTTTGTTCTATGTTTTTCTAGCATTCTAAGTAATTTAACTTGGAACCAAGTTATCATTCTCCGTGGGATCGACCTCGTATTTACATAAGCTATTCTATAAACCGTTCGTGCACTTGCGAGAATTAAAGTTGCTGTTTTTAATAACTCATTTTAGTTGTTAAGAATAGGCTCAACATCAAGCTGTCAAGGAATCCAATCATGCATGGGAGCAGTAAACATATTGATCTTCGTTTTCATTTTCTGCGTGATCTTTGTAGCGATGGAAAAATTGAGCTGCAATATTGCAAGACTTGAGAACAGGTTGCAGATATTCTAACTAAACCTTTGAAGCAGCCTGCATTCGAGAAGCTAAGGAGTATGCTTGGTGTTTGTGTAGTTCAAAGAGTTGATCAAGGAAAAGCTGCAGATGAAGAAGATTATGTGATGGTAGAAAATTCCTAAACTGTTTTTCAGCAGAAATCGGTTTAAGGGAGGGTGTTAAGAGTTATTTTTAATTATGTTTTTTAATTAACTAATGCTGACCTGGTAACATAGAGACCAAGTCAAGCTAGAGTCCTAGCATGTAGGGGATGTGGTTGAGTCTGCTCACCACGATCACAATTTGCTTCTGTTGTTTAGAATTGTTATCTCCACAAAATCTGCACTAGTTGTGTTAGTGGTTATAGTGGAGTAAGAATTTGTTTTCTTTGCTTCTATTTAAGATGTAAACTTGTTCTGTTTTAAGAGAAGAGAATATCCAGCTTTCAATATACAGAGTATCCTTTATGTTTTGGTTTTAGTTACCAACAAAAACCCTTTTGGTAAAGGATGGCTTGAGTCCACCAAAGCTTTAAGGCAGAAAAAGCCACGAGCTTTACTTGGGTCTTCATTATCAACGACATCCCCAAATTTCCTACCAATTTTTGCAATATTTTTGGGGCTATACTGATTAAAGGGGATTCCTCGAATCTTAATTCAGAATGGCACCCTCTCCATTTGTAAATCCCCCACAACTTGATCATCTAGCCATCTTTGGATATTACATCAGCATTTCATGGCCGACCAGGTTCCATTGTCTTGGATCCTTTTAGCCATTTCCTTGTCTTGTGTTGTAACATCAAATATGTTATCTTCGACCCATGAGATTTTTGCCTCTTCATAATCCTGCTATGTAGTCTTGAGGATGGTCTTGATTGCCCCTTTATTTGATACTTTGTCGGCAATCACAGCCCCAATTAATTGTGGGCCTTGCTCAAGGCTAGAAACATCAAGGGTGGTTTTGAACTGCAAGGCCAGCTCATTTGCTGAGGATTGCGCCATTGAAATTTTGGTCAGGTTGGAATTTCTGGTGTTTCGTTGGTGGTGGTTATTGCTGGTATATATGAGGGTGGCGATATTGTGAAATGCTTTAAGGTGAGCATACGATTTGAAGACATATAGAGCAAACCCATTATTGGGGTTTGAACGGGTGCATAAGGATAGAGGGTGAGGACTTCAACCACTAAGGTAAATATTAGGGGTGGTTGCGGTTTGGTAACTGCAATTTTTTTCCCCCAAACCGACCGACTATTTGCGGTATGGTGATTTTTGAAACCGCAAAAAGCGATCAGTTACCGTGAATTAGCGGTTTAAAACCGCAAGTTCTTTTTGTGTCATAAAAATCCAATCTTCCACATTTTAGGCCAAGTTTTGATGCTTCTTTTGAAGTCTTTTGAGTTCAAGCATACTTTAACCCAAAAATATAAATTCACAACCTCAACTTCTCAAGCATATATAAATTCACAACCTCCTCAACTTATCAAGCATTCACAACCTAAAGAAAATTAAAGTTACAATTCCAAGCATTCCAATGAAAGTTAAACTTCTCAAGCATTCACAACCTCAACTTCTCAAGCATTCCAATTCCAAATCCTTTAAAGTTACAAACCAAAAGGAAAATGCAATGCAAAATGAATTAAAGTTACAACCCAAAGGAAAAATCCAATTCAAAGTTACAAACTAAAAGGAAAATCCAATGCACCAATGTTACAAACTCAAGTGTTGGTGATGGTGAGTGGATTTGAAGGACCCCGTTGTGTTGTTTGAGCACCAATGCTATTTACAAATAAAACAACATAAATTTAGTACATTTTATTGTAAGAAGAAGCATAAATAAACTAATTACTTACAAGATAAGTGGTCTTGTTATACAACAGCTACGATTAAACAATAAAATGCAATTTTTATTTTTAAAAAAGTATAGTCGCGGTTTGCAGTAACCGCAAGTTGTGAAAATCAAATACCGCAACCGCAACCGCAAAGGCAGTTTGGTTCTTCATACCACAAATGCGGTTCGGTTTCACGCGATTGTGGTTCCATTACGGTTAAATGTCGGTTGGTTTTTGCAGTTTTTCAATTTTTTGGTCTAAAATGCCACCCCTAGTAAATACATTGAAAAGGGCTATCATCACATATGATTTTCTCATGACAAAACCATATAAAAGGACAGTGAAAAAAAAAATGTAACAAAAGTCTCAACAGGTCACAAAGGATTTATCTAGTGTTCTATCATCTTAGGTGACACACAAACCCATCCCCAAGAGGCAACCCCATCCTTGGGCTCTGACCCTTTCAACCTATGTACACTTATTCGGAGGAGTGCCTGTAATGGATTGGGCCGGAATAAACGCAAGAGACCCAGCCACCAACACAGGTTGGTGGGAAGGGGACAACAGTCTCAGGGAGGTTTCGAGTTGTACAGTGGGTGCAAGAAAACGACCTACAACACAATTGTTTATAAAGAAGGACGCTATACCCTTACTGAAGAAATCCTTCTTGCATGGATGGCTACTTTGTAATTACCAAACGGCAGAGGCTCAGTCATCTCAGTCTTGCCGCTTGCAATGATCGTCCTGAGTTAGAATTGCCAAGGGCTTGGAAACACATAGGGCAGTTCATGCACTAGACCGTTTGATCGTCGTCCAAGGTCTCGAGATTGTTTTCTTGAGTGAGACCAGGTACAATGAAAGTTATTTTGTCTTTTTGAAAAATTAATTGGGTTTCGATAATTACTTTGTGGTTGATCCTATTGGCAAGTCTGGAGGGCTCTGCCTCTTGTGGAAGTCATAAATTCAGCTGGACATTCATTCCTCATCACTCCATCATGTTGATGCTGAAATTAGGCCTTAGGGATCTTGAGCATTGGAGCTTTACACGTTTCTATGGTTATCCTTCTACAAATTCAAATCATTGCAACTACTACGGAGACTAGCCACATAATCTAAACTTCCCAGGGGTTTGTTTTGGTGACTTTAACGAGCTACTACATAGGCATGAGAAAGACTAGCCACATAATATTTTTTTTTCAGAAATTGTGGCATATTGTTGGGGGAGATGTATCACATGCTATAATTAATTTTCTCTCAACTAGTCACCTGATTCGAAAAATTAATTTTACACATGTGGTGGTAATTCCCAAAGTGAAAACCCCAGAGATATGACCCAGATAAGCCCCATCAATTTGTGTAATGTGTTGTTTAAAATTGCTTCGAAAGTGCTTGTGAATGGACTAAAATCGTTCCTCCCTATAGTTATATCACCCCCACTAAAGTGCTTTGTTTCCCAATCGTTTAATATATGAAAATTATATTGTGGTTCTTGAGATTGTACATTGCTTGCGACATCGACTCAGAGATAGAATCGAATGGCCTTACTGGACAAGAAGGGATATGTGGCGCTTACTGGACATGCCTAAGATAGAATCGAATGGCCTTTTCTTGAAAAAGTGACGTGATGTAGTACAGCCCGTAGGTATTAAATTAATCACTTAACAATCGAACAGAGAAGAATATAAGAGATCGAGGGGAAGAAATATAGGTCGAAAAGATGAGACAAAAGGCAGAAACAGTAGAACAAAGAAGAATATCGGAGGTTGAGAAGAAGAAAATATAGATTGAAGGGACGTAATCAAAGAGTTCTAGGAAAAGGTTTACTTAACATTCAAATCTGCATTTTAAAGAACTACACGGGGTTATTTATAGCAAACTAAAACCTAGACATAATATGATGAAATTCCTTGCTTAAACAGAAATCTTAATCCAAATAAAATAGGAAACTTAAAACTAGAAATCTAGAAATCTGGAAAAGTAGAAATCCTACTAGAATTTAGAAAACTAGAGAATCTAGAAAACTAACAACTATATTAGGAAACTAATAAATTTAGGTCTTATGCGTCCTCCATCATGATGACTAAGATTGGATTTGCTACATGATGGGAATCATGACTTGTGTTCAATATGTTACCTACTCATTTTTAGTAAATGGCTCTCCCTACAGTTTTCTTACTCCATCTGGAGACTAAAGGCAATGTAGATGGGGCTTGGAAGGTACGTGGCACGCAAGGGGTGTAGGTATAGTGGTTTGAGATTCTGACAGGCACTTTGAAGCAAGTCAAGCAATACACTATGAACATGTTTTTTCGGCCCTATAAGTGGAGGCAATGGCAAACAGGGGTGGTGTAATTTTAGCTGTGGAAAGTTGATTAAGTAATGTAGTTTTTTAGAGTGATTCTCTCCAAATCGTCTCAGTTCTCATGAGTCCCTCTATTGATAGGTCCTTTGTTGGCAGATACTAAGAGCTTGCTATCACTAAGCAATGTTTTACCCATGTCTGTCTAACTGCGAACTGAGTGGCTCATCGTATTGGATGTTTTGCTATTAGTATTGGTGAAGCAATTACTTGGTTTGAGGAGTCTCTAGATTTTCTCCTAGATATGTTGCATGAGGATTAGAACATGTAGTTTTTACAGGTATGTTCCTAGGGGACGAGAGGTACTCTATCGAAGGCCAAGTTCCTTCTCATACTTGTCGTTGAGAGAGTAGGCTATATAGTTAGTCTAACTGTAATGACCCAAAACTAGAATTCATATTTAATTAGTAATTTAATTGGAGGAAAGACGATTTTGCCCTTTGAATATTTTATTAACAAAAAGTTGACTTTTTGACCGAAAAGGAATTTGACAATTCCACATACGCCATTGCGTAGAGCACGACGAAATGAGTCTGTAGACACGGAGTGGGCTCAAATCGGAGCTTTAACGAAGAAATTACGGTTAAAATATCACGAGGGGCAAAACAGTAATTTGAAAAAATAAGATTTTTAACCCTCTCTCTCTTCTCCCTCAGTTCTCCTCTCTCTCTCTCTCTCTCCTCTCCCGCTGTTCACCTGCCTGCCGCCTTCCAAGAATAGCCGTCGCCGCCACAGAGCACCACCGACCACGAGACCGGTCTTGTTCGAACCGCCACCGCCTCCTCTTCCTTCTTCGACCATTCTCAGCCCGTGAAACTGCCGGTGCTGGCCGGAAACTGCATAAAATCGTGGCGGTTTTGTCAAAACTTCAACCCGCTCGTTCTCCTTCAATTCTTCTCCAAATTTGTCGAGTAAGGTATGGATTCCTACCTATTTTCCATACTCTAGCTGATGGTCGGATAGATTTGCATCGATTTTGACCGTAGATAGCTCGGTTTTCAGATTGAAATTCGGTTAATTTTCGGCCTCCGTGTTCGGCCACTTCCGGTCAGTTTTTGGGGTAGGTCCAAGAACAAAAGTAGTTCCAACTATGATGTTATACCTAGGGTAGGAGTTTGGAGCCGTGGTTTTGAGTTTTTCCGGCGATGAGTAATCGCTTTGGACACCCATCGCTGCCGGAGCGTGCCGCGGCCCGTGGGCGAGGGTAGTGCAGTGGCATTGTGTCTTGATGCGATCCTTAGGTTGTCACGAGCGCGTAGGAATTTGCGGATCTCAATTTGGATACCATTTGAGCCTCGAACGAATTTTTCATATTGTGCGTTTTCTAGGTTCAATACTGTTGAGCCGTTGGATCGTACTCAATTTCAGATACGTTATTCTAGATAATTCCAGAATCGTGTAGGATTCAACGGATTATGAATCAGAGTCCCGGATACTCCGAAATCGCGAACCCTAGGGCTAGGGTTTAGAAATTATGCGATTACACGATCGTGGTCAATCCGACTGTTCAATTCAGACCAGACTAGCAGGACATGGGTATTTAAATGTGAGGAACCTATAGGGACTCCCAGATTGGCAATTGGAGGTCGTGGACCCCACGAGGTTCCATATTGACCAATATGGCAGTTTATCACTTAGTGAAGTCTCAGGTCTTTTAAGACAGTTCTAACCATCTGAAATGCTTAAGTGGGCATAAGAATGACTTTAAAGTTAGTGCACGCACTTCTAGGAGCCGAGGGTCAGGGTTTTAATTTAATACTCTTATCGAGCAGTTTTATTAATTAAATATTCATCGTGGTTTAATCAGGCACCCGGGGTCAGGCAGATCCGCAAGAGGGACCTTCAAGAGGTCCAGTTAGCTCAGACCAGAAGTGAGTGGACTTTTCTTTTATAAATGATTTTATGCAAATAAATCTCATTATTTGATCTTGAATAAGGTTTATTGATTGTGATTTTCCTAGCATGTTTTGTTGAAGTTAAATATCTTTATTTATATGTTTCCTAGTTAAAATGCTAAAAAGATATAGAAAGTAGAGATGAAGATTTATATCAGATAAAATGGCAGCATAGTTCTAGATTTAATCAAAAATTCAGTTTTTCATCAGACCTATCAGAAATTTTATATTTTCCTAAGCCACTTTATGTACCCGGTTATAGAAATAGTTCGTCTTCGGTATCTGTTGCCTTCGGATATGACGATGTCCACGGATATCCAGTTTGCCTTCAGTTTTGTCAGTGCACTTGACATCTGCCTCACGAGTTTCGGGGACTCCCGGACCGTGAGAGCCAGGAATGCGGATCAGGCTGACTACGGTCCCCTGAATCCTGCCATTTTGCTGTCACTGAGACCTGCCAGGAAAATTGACGGATTATCAGGAATTGACGGAATTAAAGGGGTACACCTAGGTGGTAGTTTTAAATTGATTTCAATGCTTTTAAGACAGTTTTAGTGACCTTGAGTATAATTGCATATACGTATATAAATATGTGAATGCATTGAATCTAGTACGAGTATAATGAAAAGACAAATCCAGTTTTTGCATAACTGTTTTTACAGTGGGGTTAATATGTTCATATACTATTTTCTAGACCTTTATTTTTTTGTCCACTCACATTTTTGAATGTTTTGCGCCCCCAGGCAGTAGACGTGCACAGGAATCCACCACCGGGCCGCTTCCTATCTTCCGCGCCTCTTCTTAATGTAGGATTTTTGTTTTGTAAAAAGATTAACTCCCTTGTAAATTCTTAGTAACTGCTCTGATATTTGGCCGAAGATTGAGAACAGAACTGTTGGATTGTATGTTTACTTATACTGGCAGTTGGTTGTATAAATATACTTGCTCGTTTTGACATGTATAATTTTGGGATTGAACAAATTACAGGGGAGACTCTGTCGAACTTTCGGTAGAAGTCCAGGCAAATTTTGAAATTAAGTTTGTAACTAGAAGGGTAAATAGGTCGTTTGTGCCCGACATTCGCCAAGTGTCGGACACGCGCAGGGTCCGACTCGAATTCCAAAACGGAATTTGGATCAGATCTTGTCACTAACAACCAATAAAGCCCATTTAGTGTAGAGATACTCACTTAATCCTCTAGGATATTGCACGGTTTTTATACTGCTTTCATTCCTCATCATTAATAAAATACTAGTCTCTGTGTATTTTTATTTTTTTTTATAAAAGGAACAGTGGAATTTTAATTTTGAACTAAACTAAAATTCATAATAGTTAAAACAACTGAAAATACATTGATTAAATTGAAATTTAGGTCAAATTATGGGACACAATTTTTTGTTTCCCATTGGATATGACAATTTTCAGTTATTATATTAATTAATTTTACAATTATAAACGCATTATTGATAATTTTTTCCTTAAGAAAAGATCTGTTCAACTCATAAAAACAGTAGACGTAGGGTATGCTAGTTGACTAAGATAGTATGTATGCTGCCCTTGCATTCAAGTTCCGTCATCATCTACATATATTAGGACCTGAATTCAATCAACCTCAATGTATATTAGAATAATTTATAATATAGTTTTGTAAAAAGAAAAACCTATAAAAAATATATACGAAGACATTAAATGATGAATTGAACTTAACCAACTTTTTAGATTTTTTTTATTTTTTTTATTTTTTTTCCAGGAACCAACTTTCTAGGTAAGGATCCATCTTTAAAAAAGAAAAAGAAAAACAGTAGACTTTTTTCTTTTGGAAAAGGGAATCAGGTTATGGACCCCTGATCTTTGAACACTTTATTATTGTTAAAAAACTCACATGATAAATATTTGTGAACTATTGACTTTTGACCAATTTGTTTTTTATGGAAAAGCCCAGAAAAAACAATTAACTAGGAGACATGACATGGTAAATACTTGCCAACTGGTGATTTCCTTTATCTATATATTTTTTTGGTTTTTGGTAATTGAGGAGAGATTCAAAAAAATATATATATATAAAGCCAGGCAATAAATCTAATGCAATTAAATCATGTGATGTGTTTAAAAAAATTCATTCATGCCTAAGATTATATTATGTGACACATGCGTTGTGTTGTGCGTGTAAAATATTTTAGAACATAAATATAAATAAAGAAATAGGTGTTTATAGAAGAGTTGTAAGCTTGTAGCTCAAATAATTAAGAATGTTTATCTATATACTCGAGGTCTTAAGTTCAATTTTTCCTCTTACAATACCGTTTGTACTTATAATTTTTTTTTTTTAAAAAAAAAAACAGCTGTTCAAGTTCAACCTTACAAAACAGTTGGAACATTTACCTGAAAGTCAAACCTATTTAACTTTTTACTGCGATTTCTCCCCCTCCGTAAGTCAAAGCCCATTACAAGCTTTTCCCATAATTAAAAAAACAAAAACCAAAATGCAATCAGAAAAATAATAATAATAATAAAATAGTGAAATCTAATGTGACAGTGCTGTGATATATGAAGCCTTGCAAAAGCACCCTTATCCACTTAGCCCCACCTAGCCCCTACCTTGCACCAAGTATGTGCGCTCACTCTGACCACGGAACAGGTACAACTCCTGACCACCACCTCATTTATGCCAACGTGTTATCAAAACCGTTCTCCGATTTCCGTCACCCACATGTGAGGGTAGCTTTTAAAACGAGCCGCCGAGTTTTTCCAAACAGCTAATAAATGACTCATCATCACCATCCTTGACCCCCAACTAAAACTCAGTGCCTGAATCTGAAACCAATTTAGAAAGGTCTTGACCGAGTTCGGAGTCCGGTCAAACTCGGTTACCAATTCTCTCGTCATACGCAATTTGTTTTTATTTTTTATTTATAAAAAATAGATAATTACAAGATAATTTCACAAGGTATCACTACTCCAACTAGGTAACAAATATATATATATGGTTATATTTTAATTATGAGTACTTTCACAATAATATATCTTTCTAAGTGACTCGAATCTAAAATTTTTTCCGATTAAGTAGAGTTAAATATCACTAAATTATTATTCTCGCTACAAATATATATCTGCTTCACTTAACTCAATTACAAAATTACTCTATATTATCTGGACATATAACTTAAATGATTAAGAACTTTTAATTTTACATTTTATGTTATTTTTATTCCTCAATATCGCTTGTATAAAAACAAACAACCACTCCATATTATTTTTTATTTATTAATTTTTTGTATTTATAATTGTAACATTAAAAGAAAGAACCAAAAAGTAAGAAGGCGCTTTCTTTCATTCTCTAACACCAGACCGGCACCCATTCGAGTCAAAACAGTTAAAAAAAGAAAAACAAAAAGGAAAAAAGCTACAGAGTTTCAAAACTCCAACACAGCAACAGTACATACTATAAAATAATCTTTTTTTTTGTTTGCTTCTTTTTCAAGGAGTGGTTTTGCACACAAAAAAAAAAAAAAAAACTCTCTGGCTTTTTCGGTTTCTGCAGCACCTGGTATTTGATTCAGAACTTTAGAGAGACATCAGGCCTGGAGAGGGAGAGAGACAGAGAGAGAAATCTATCTCTCGTATTTGGATTGATTTTTGTATGTTTCTCCTAAATAGCGGTGCATATCTTTTAAACTTTTTTTCTCTAGAAAAAGAATTTGGGATTTTTCCGGGGAAGTTTGGCCTGAACCAAACATCAGAATCCTACACGAGAAGAACCCACGTTTGGTTTTAGTCAGATATTGCTTATCGTCATTGATCTTACTATTTCTGATCGTATATATTTATATCTTTCCCAAATCCTATTGTTCTACGTAACCCATATTTTTTTGCCCTTGAAAGAATATAATTGTAATCTTGTGTAAAAAAAACTGATACAATTCAAGAAACGTTGGTGGGTCTAGAATCTAGATTCTCCGTCATCTCCTACCAAACTCGTACCAGAACCGACCGACTCTCCTTATCTGAAATTGTTTCCCTCAAATTCACAAAAACGTACCCATCAATTCTCGATCCAAAACCAACATAGGCAGGGTGAATTTCGAGTTTTGATTGCTGGGTATTGACTGAAATCTGATCTTTCGATCTCTGTTGTCTGCAATCCAATCCCGGACTTTGGGTTTTGGTGGCCATGGCGACCAAGACCGGGTCACTGAATTACTGGAGGAATTACTTTCGGACTGCGAATTCGGATATTTTCGATATAATCGACCATGCGATAATGGTGGCGGCTTCGGATTGCCCAAAGGAGTTCAAATTGCGGAGGGATCGAATAGCAGAGCGGTTGTTTTCGTGTCGATTGACCCGGTGTTCGGGCTGCGACAAAATGGAGTTGGCGGTGCCAGGTGGCGATGGAGAAGATGACGATGATGATGGAGGGTGTAAAAGTGGGTTTGATAGAGATGGAGGTGAAGTTGAGGCTGGTGCTAGTAAAGAGAGCAAGGTCAATAGCAGTAGAGATGATCAGGGAGAGATGAACATGAACCAGCTTAGCAATTACAGCTATGGATTAGCTGAGGCTTTGACTGCTGAGATTGAAGAAGAGTCTGAAATTGTAGGGGAGGTCTTCAGGATTAAAGATATCTTCAATAATTGTGAAGAAGAGGTATTTTAATTGCCTTTTGATTTCCAATTAGTCCTTTGTGTTTGCTGCTTCAATTCTGAAGTGTTCGTTTGACAAGTGGAAGCTTGCTGTGTCCCTTTTTCTTTTTCTTTTTTTTGGTTAATTTGTGTTCCATAGTTAGATTGGTTTTTGAAAGTTTTTTGAGAATTTGTGCTCTGTTTGGCTGCTGTGAACATGCTTTAGGTGTTTTAGTTGTTCCTGTTTCTGATTCTAGTATTGATCAATGTTGTTGCAGTCTGATACGGTATTGTTTGAGTCTTTGAGGAAGCTTCAGTTGATGGCTCTGAATGTGGAGACTCTCAAGGTCTGATTCTAATTTGGTTTAGTTATTGAATTAGTGCAACATTACATCCCTCAATCAGCTTTAAATTTTTGCTACTGTATGGACTAATACGAGTTCTTCTTTTGCAGGCAACTGAAATTGGAAAGGCTGTTAACGGTCTCCGAAAGCATGGATCAAAGAAAATTCGTCATCTTGCTCGATCACTTATCGAGTATGAATTTATATACCCTTGATTCACAATGGATTATTTGTTCTTTGTGTTTATTGGGAGGAAATTGAGTAATACTATGTAGCGTTCTGCTATGGTACATGCATTTACCACATCTTCTAAAATTTTTTACTTTGATACTTTGGTCTGCTTATTACTTACCATACCCTTGCCTCTTCTTGCATTGTAGTATTCATCAATTTTTCCCTTAAACTTTCTTTGTAGTCTTTTGGGTGCATTAATGCCGTGCTTATATTCAGTATGAAAGGGCATAATATGCTCAAACCTCCTATGTACTTCAGCTTTTCAAGTCTGTTGACTACAACCAGTATCAGATAATTTCCAGTTTCTGAGTGCTGCCGATTCATATGCTTATGAACTCAGTTCTTATTGTTGTGCTTACTGATATCAACTGCACGCTGGTCATTTTTCTCCTTTGAATTTTGTCAACACATCGAATCCATTTTCTTCATCTGCACTGTTGACTCCTCTTAGCTCATTGTGTCTTTTTCGCGTTAAGTCTTTTAGTGGGCTAATAAGCCACATTCTTGACAATAATTCTTAGACAAGGGATAAATGATGCCTCATTTCAGCTTTTTTGTATCCATGACTCATGTAGTAGATAAGTAAACATCATATTTCTATACCATGTAAGTTAGTGCTATATTGGATGACGAGCAGTTCCATTTTAACATTGTATTTGTTATCTTAGATTTTGAAACGGCTGTGCTTTAACATGATCTTTTGTATTGCAGTGGATGGAAAGACATGGTAGATGAATGGGTCAATGCTACAACAGCTCTTGCCGGTATGAATTGCTGATTTTATGTACGTACCATTCTTTTCAGTTCTTCACTGGATCACCAATATTAATTCTATTATATTAACTTGTAGGCACAGAAGCTATGTCGGATTCCATTAATCCATCTTTTGATGATGAGGAAGGACTACCATCTCCTCCTTTGGATGAAGGAGCTTTCTTTGCTACTCAAACGACATCAATGGAACTCTCACAGGTATCAGTCCTGTTCTCTGCTTTTTTCTTTTTCTTTTTTTCTTTTACTGAGGAAAGTAATCTGATTTTCAATATGATGGCTGAAAACTGATTGGTTTCTGTTCTCTTTGACGTCCAATAACCACGCTATGTGAAGTTCTTTGACGGCATGGATGATTTCGGAAGTGAGTTGAATTTGCCAATGTTTATTTCTCTTGGGTAGCTTTGTGCTATTTGGTTCTTTATTTGAATTCCCCACTTATTGGATTCATGATTATGAACGGGGTATGTTGTTTCAGATCCTCGAAACAACCGTAACAATGGAAGAAAACCATCAGTGGAGAAACAAAATATTGTAAAGCAGAAACAACAGCCTTCAAATGAGGCAAATGTGCTTCCCAAGGAAAACAAGAATGAACAAGTGAAGAAACAAGAAGTTGTAAAGCCAAATAAGCTCTCGAACACTGACTCTGGGCCTGGCAGACCTCCCAAAGTAAATATGGAGCAAAAGATCAATAATGAAACGAAGATCCAGCAAAAAACAGATAAGGTTGCCATTCAAAAGAGGCAACTCACTGGTCAGCAAGATGTAAGTGCCGTAACAATTACTTGTAGTTTCATATATTTCAATCTTTGTCTGATTTCTGTTCTTGGTCTCCTAGAAATTCAAGTGTTCAGATGAAGTTGCAGTCCAAGTGAAACTTGAAGCCACAAAAAGGAAACTCCAAGAGCGTTATCAACAAGCCGAGAATGGTATATCTTGCTGAATATTTGGACTTTTGTCAAGAATGCCACATGTTTGGGTGTTGAAAAATCAAACTCTGTTAATAGTAGATCCAGGTTTTTAATCTTTCTCATGTATGCCTGCATTCTCTTTTTGTTTGACAGCCAAGAGGCAACGGACGGTACAGGTTATGGAGTTGCAAGATCTCCCCAAGCAAGGACTTGCCCGTAGGAATCCACATGGGAAGCCTGGAAACCACAATCGACATTGGGCGCATGGACGGAGATAAGTTACTTTGTAAAGGAGACTGGTTTCAGTGGCTTATGAAAGATTCTTCCATTTCAATTCAGTGGAAGAGGACAAACTCTCTGGCATACTGTGGGTCAAGAATAAGATATTCATTCACCATTCTTGCCGGGGAGGGGCTGTTTCAGATTTATTGACAAGCAAACTTTTGAAACTTGCCCTAAATTAAATACATTGAGGTTTCTAGAGGTCCATTAATTCAAATTGGGAGGCAGATTGTAGCTTATGCAGTCTCATTTGGATTTGGTTCTGAGCTGAATGTCTGTTAGGGAACTCTAGTTGTCACTACCCGTTTAACCGACTACCCTCAACATTTTTTTCCTCCAGATCAAGACACTTCTCCCTCATGAGTTATATATACTTTGTAGACAGAAATAAAGTTCACTGTTACTTATACGTTTAAGGTTAAACTTTCATGTCTCCCTACTCATAAGGCTGAAGTGATCCTTGTAAAGTTCGTCTCCGGTCAATTTTGTTAAGACGGCGGCGGGCACAGAGATGAGTGAAAAAACTTACCCCTCTTGACTTTTACCATTTAGATGCCCGTATTTACATGTAAGAGAAGTAAATGTAGCAAAATCATAACTTTTAGTAACAATATCATTACACCTAAAAATAAGGTTTTGCAATATCTAGTAACTGTCTTTTGTTTTTAGTGATATTTATCTTCTTAATGTCGGAAAAAAAATTTAAATTCGAAGGCATCATTAAAATAAAAGAAAATTATGCAATGAATGTGTCTTGTGGAAAACGTTTGTACTATTCCATTTTTCCACCCGTTCTCTTTGAATTATTGTTGGTAGGTTGGGTGATCAGTTGTTCACACCCAACTCCGCAAGGATTTTCCTTTTGGTCACGTGTTTTTTATGTCTTCCTTATAAATAATAAACTAATAGATGTGGGGGCCACGTGGAATTCATCCATAGATTGATTGAAGGGTATGGGATTGGATTGTGTTTTTTATTCCAACCTCTATATCAAATGGATGGGTTACCGGCTTGGTGGGTTCTGCTAAGAATAACGGAATCCTATAATGGGATACACGTGGTGTGTATTTTCCTTGTGATTGTAAGGTACAATACAATGCCTTTTACAGTCTTTCTGTCTTGCGTTAAATGGTCTTTTAAATATACGCTCGAGTTGTATTTTTTATCTTCAATTTTCTCTCTCGTGTCAAATTGGTCATTCTATATCATTTTCCATCAGTTTGAATCACGTATACGCTTCATAAAAAATAAAAAACATCCTGAATTACGTAAATACGACATGTTATAATTTGAAATACTCTATCAACATACCCGAATTCTATTTTGGTCCTCCAACTCAAAACTGCAACCACCCCTAATATGTACCCCTTCAATTTGCCTCAATCCCTCAAGCTCTCCGAAACTCAATTCAACATTACCCAACACCTCCTCAAAAACACCACCACCAACGTGATTTTTCCCCCTCGCCCACCTTCCAAGCATTAACCCACCTAATTTTATCCCGCCAAGCACCCCGTCCTCCTCAAGCACCTAGTTTCAGATGGGAAGGATTCGTCGGAAGTGACAGTGCCATGTTTTTTTATTTGCTGTTATCATTATTCAAGTTGAATTTGTCCAAACCAAGATAAATATTTGGCGAGCACAGATTATAATTTATTTGAAAATAAAAAATGCAATCTTTAAAATAAAAAGACTTTTTTGCGCGGAGAAATCAAGATAAGCAGAGAACAAATCAGCTTGGTTATTCTTGCATGTGCAGTGCAGTCTATCTTGACGAATTTCAATGCACATGTCGCTTGTTTTACGGAAACTTGTATAAACTAATAGCAACTAATAAAATATGCTGTCAATTATTTTACGTTAAATTAAGCATCTGAACGTTGAATTTCCAGATGAAGAGCAGCTGCTGCACGGTGCTCTTACAATGTTATCCTATGAGTCGAAGCAGACTCGTTAGTTTCTAAAGTTTTTTCTTTCTTTTCAGTAATGCTATTCAAAGATTGACCACATTTAGCTGATCATATGATGTCAGAATTGAAGCGTTACATGTCTCGTTTTTTTTCTTCTTTTTAGGTTGACATCTCTAATCCATATCCAACTATTCCAGCAAGAGATATTAGTGGGCCGTGACATGTCAGATTATCCCACATCCTTAATATGAGACACCCCTCCCTTTTTTGTTTTTCTACCAATGTGTATGAGTAGATAATAATGATAAGTGCTTAATATTTTATTTTGATAAATATGGCATTAATAAAGTTTTTTTTTTAATTGGAAATGAGCCATTTTAAAGTTTACCCATTGACAAAACAAACAATAAAAGGATCTTTCTTCTATGGCCCAAAGAAGAAAAGGATCGATGAAGACAAAAGCATATTTGGTAGATTGAAAGTAGGTCCCACGCGTGTTGTGTTCCACGTGTGCATACTCTGAAGCACACAAGAAGCACATGCAGTCTCCCGCTTTCTCTGTTGGCGCCCTTCGTTATTTTTGCTGCCGACCTTTTCTTGGCTACGTGCGTGAAGAAGAAAGACCCTTTTACTTTCTCATTCCAGTCGGTCTTCAACATTCCGCTGTGGACTTTAGGGCTTCTCTTTAAATAAAGCTACTTTTTGCGGTCACTTTGCAATACCATAAAATATTGTAACATTATTATTTATGGGTCCAGTCTCTAATAGTAGGAAGCATCGATTGCGTGGGGAGTAGTGGAGTTTTGATTCATTCCCACTCCTTAGAGATACACATGAATTTCTCTCCAATTACTTTTTCAATTGTTGGATTTTTTATTTTTATTTTATTTTTTTTGAGAAACAGCGAATACATGAGCCGAAAAGGTCAAAAAACAAGCACATAGAAGATTAAATTAAAACTAGTACAGTCTAGCACAATAAATCATCCCTATCATAAAATCAAAATAAAATAAAAAACAAAGTCACTTTCGTCTCTAAGAGCAACTCCACCCATTTGCCATTTGCCATGGCAAAGGGGAGATAGGGCAGCCACTATTCATGTGAATAGTGGTTGCCCTTGCAAATAGTATTGTGTGTTTCCACCCATTGTCATTGCAAAGGGCAATTACTATTCATTTTTTTGTTTTTTTTCAAAAATTTGTTTACCTAAACAATTAATTTGGATAATATTTTCGGATAAGATTTTTGGGTTCGTACGTGTCAATATTTATTATAAAATTCATATCTCAATCGGATAAAATTTTGGTATTTATAGAAATACAAAAAATCAGTAATTTTTTGGTATTTTTTTAAAAAAAATTCGATTTTTTTAAAATTTTTTTATTGCACAAAAATTGGCTGTCGTTGAATTGGAGAAAAAAATCTGATCAGAGAGCCCAGAGCACGACACGTGGACTTTAGCGGCACTGTAGTGATACTGTAGCTCTGACGTCAGCACCAAAACGAGGGCTGGAGCTCGGGCCAGCCCAGGTTGCTGGGACCCACTCCCAACTCGGCCTTGGGCTCCTCCCTGGAAATAGATTTTGGCAAAATTTTCTCCCAGCCCGAAGCTCGGTGGAACCGTTGGAGTTGCTCTAAGGAAACGAGGACCGCATTACAGTGGCCACAAAAGAGGAAATACACATCTGTCAAGGACAACCAAAAGAAACCAAGGCAGGGCAGATTGAATGCAGAAGATGAAACTGTTGATATGTGCATTTATATATTGATGCATCCGCACATATACAGTGCTTAATTAAAGACCTAACATTATATATAGAAGTGGTGGGACTATATTGACAATGGGTAGACGAAAGGCACCAACAATGGGAAGAATATATAAAGTTGAAACTTATTCTTAACTTATATACAAGCGATTTTGGAAGAATATGGAAATCAAAACTGAGTACTTCAGGTATATTGATAAATGCTTTTAACC
Organism: Prunus dulcis; assembly: GCF_902201215.1. Classification (NCBI taxonomy): domain Eukaryota; kingdom Viridiplantae; phylum Streptophyta; class Magnoliopsida; order Rosales; family Rosaceae; genus Prunus; species Prunus dulcis. The sequence goes on along the minus strand of NC_047656.1, from coordinate 4,618,812 downwards.
AATTCCCTTGTGTAATACCAACAATTGAAAATTGACCGAGACTTTTGTGGTAACAACAAAAGATATTATATATTGGCTCCTTAATATATATTCGTCCCCAATTTCTGCAAAATGGTGTTATTTGTTGCCAGAAGCATTTTGAACACTTGTAAATTGAAGATAGTTTCATGCTGGACCACCTTTGGTTTCTTGCATTATATTACCCCTTTTGATTCACAAGATAAGATTCGCGCCACACAACAGACATAATATCATAGGGGGTCCGCTGTGACAGTTAAATTGTTCGTTTTGAATCTAGTCCGCACGAATATATTCAACGCATTTTAAATGCGCCTTATTAAGGATGTTTCACTGTCGTTGTAAATTGGATGGCTAACCATAACGGCTTATTAACACAAAGAGAGGAGTCTCTTAATTGTTATCAATGAGTTCTTCTTTCGCAAAAAAACAAAAACAAAAACAAAAAAAAACACAAAGAGAGGACTGGGTCCTGGCCTATGCATTGTTCATTTTAAGGTCCAGACTGTAGACATAACTAACCATATGCGTAACGATTAGGTCAAATCGAACCAATTTGGCCTAAATCGAACACTCAGGTTTACGAAGATTCTCATTTTCAGTTGGTTCAATGTTGTTTTTATTGTCGACACGTTTTCTAATTCTTTTTTATTGTTTCTAGGCCCTAAATTAATAGGCCAAATTGCTATGTTTTGTTCTCAACTTCATCTAAATGAACCTAATACCAAGCTAATAGCATTTTAGGTGGTAATTAAAGTCGTTCAATCCTATAAATTCATGTTGTTATTTTGTGAAGAGAACAAGGTACTATGGATGTCGTTGACAATCCGAAATTTATTCAAAAGAAAGGCGTGAAAATTCTTGTCATGTCTATTCTCTACATGTAGGTAGCATGTTCCCCTCCTCAATTTGCTGCGTGTTTAGAGTCAAAAAGTTTCTTGTACGTTTTTCCCTCCTTACTTCTTTCTTTTCGGGTCATAGTCTTTGTTTCGTTTTCTTTTCATGTTTTTTTTGTTTTTGTTTTTTTGTTTGTTTGGGATCTAGAAGTTGAAAATTGTTTCTTGGCTGAGTTTAATAATAGTTTTTTTTTGCCTTGCCTGAACAGAAGCAAGCACAGTGCTCCAGCCCATTGCAAAGAATATATTTCTTACTTAACACCATTTATCTTTTGAATGAAACATCAAAGTGGCAAAATCCCAAGATTTCCTCTCTTTGTTCACAACAATAGGATGCCACAGGATCTTATATATATAGTCCTCTTTTATTGAATGATTCTTCAAATAATTTTATTTGAGGGACACCCTTTAAGGTTCCTTAAGATGTTTTTTTTCAACCATCTGAACCGTCTATTTTCCAAGTATTCATTCATAGATTATCCTTTCAAAACATGAGACCAATCGAAATCGTTTCGACGTCCAATTGTGTATAACAAAATAGATGAACACAGTGTTTCAAGAAAACACTAAAATTACAATAGTTTAATTGAGTGATCAAATGATATCGGATTCAAGTGATTTTTTGCAAAGATGATCTTTCAATGAATATCTGTAAATAGAATGGTTCGGATGAGTGAAAAACAAAGCGTAGTGGGCCCTACAAGGATGTCCCTCAAATAAGCTTATTTGAAGGATCCATCAACCGTATATACATACAATCCCCTTTCATTGAGGGATCCCTCAAATAAATTATTTGAGGGACACCCGTTAGGGTACATTACAATTTTTCAACCATCCAAACCGTCTACTTTTCAAGTCTTCATTCATAGATCATCTTTGCAAAAAATCAGATAAATTGAGACCAACAAAATCAATGAAAGTACTTAAATTTCAATAATTTAATTGAATGGTTAAATGACATTGGATTCAAGTTATTTTTTGTAAAGATGATCTTTGAATGAATACATTTTTTGTAGAAGGTTTGGATTAATGAAATACAATGCGGAGTAGGCCCTATAAGGGTGTCCCTAAAATAATCTTATCTGAGGGATCCCTCAATGAAAGCTCTCTTTATATATATATATATATATATATATGGATTAGTGAAATACATAGGGCCCGGACTGCATATATACTTCCTTCTAATGATCTGCATGTCTATGACTCTTTTCTCCTGGCTGAAGCAGCAGACATCGCTCTGTAAAACCTTTAAAAAAGAGATGGTTAATTGCATAAATACAAATATAAGTATATACATTGAGTTGTCTTTTTAAGTTGGGAAAGAGCAAGCACACACAAGGCGGCTCTTGTAGCCCTTAAAAGAGGAGGGAACGAGGCCACCTAAGCGGGAGAGAGTGAGAGACCCAATGCGTATTGCTTTTATCCAAATGGAATCTCTCCCTTTAACCAATCAGAATGGAAGTGAGAAATCTTCACGTTTCAAAATCCAAAAAACAGACGGGATTCTAGGATTTGATTCCTCCATTTGGCGAAGACTCATATATACATAAATTCTCTTATGCGGATGTCTGAACGTTATTATCGTGCAGACGTTATGTATATTCTCTTACTCCTCCATGCTTTACCCATTTACAATGACATCCACACAATAATAACGTGCGAACATCCAGATGAGAGAATAACTGAATATACATATAAATATACATGGACATCCAGACATTATTACCCTACAAAAGCCATTGTAAACATGGAAGGGTAATAAAAAATACATGGCGTCCGCATAGAAGAAAATAAAGATTTTTTCCATGTGTCCGGACATTATTACCATGCAAACATCATGTAATATCTAATACCCCTCCATACTTTTCTCCATGTTTACAATGGCGTCAACCCGGTAATAATGTTCGAATGTCCGCATATAAGAGAAACTGTATATATATAGAGCGTCAGTTGACGGATCCCTTAATAAGCTTAGTTGAGGGACACCTTTGTAGGGCCCTCTACGCATTGTATTTCAATGATCTGAACCGTCTATTTTCTAGATATTCCATCAAAGATCATTTCTGCCAAAAATCATTTGAATCCTAAACTATTCGACCACTCAATTATATAACTGTAGTATGTTCTTGAAGCACGGTGTTTGTCTATTTTCCTGGTCTTAACTAGTTGCCTTACTGATATTCAATTTGCCTAATTTTTTGCAAGGATGATCTATGACTGAAGAATTCAAAAATAGACAGTTTGGATTGTTGAAAAAAAATTCGTAGGGGATCCTAAAGGGTGTCTGTAACGCCCCCGACCCAATTTAACCATTTTATTTAATTTGATCCAATTTATTTCAATTGTGAAATTACAGTTTTGCCCTTGGGTAAGGGTCATGTTAGTCACTTTTTGAACCGTAAGGATTTTTGGGATTTGAGTGGCCCCGTTGCGTAGAGCTCGTCGATACGAGTTCGTAGACACTAACAAAGAAGTTACGATCAACAAAAGTGCAGTGGCACAACTGTAATTTTTTCAAATTCGGATTTTTTAAAAAACAGGTCACCCTTCTTTCTCTCGTGTCTTTCTCTCTCTCCTCCCCTGACCCTCTCTCTCTCTCCATTGCAATAACTAGATTTTTCGGCGTCAATTCTGGCTCGGTCTAGCCACCATTTTCGACAAAACAACTTGTAAAATCTTTCACTCCTCCTCCTCTACTTGATCCACCCAACTTCTCCAATCAAAAACTAGCCTAGTGCACCAATTTCAAGGGGAAAAATTGGCCAAAATTATCGTCGACGCCCCCGACAATACCTGCCACCTTCGGTCACGTCGTCACTTAGGTCAGGTAGCTCTCTCCTCCCTCTTGTTTTCCCTTGGGTTGCGCGACACCATTGGTGGTTGCCGCCGCCTTTTGGAGGCCGGGAAGTTTTGGTTAAAAATCGTACAATTTCGGCTTCGATCCGGCTACCTTTGGCCACTTTTTGGCTATGGTCCAAGAACCAAAAATGCTCCCCTTGTTAGTCTGAACATGTTGGTAAAGGTATTGTTGGGTATTTCGAGAATTTTTCACCGCCGAAATTTTCTCAAGACATCCACGCTGCTGGCGTGTGTAGCGGCACCTCAGCAACTTGGTGGCTGCCCATTTTATTCAAAAACACTCCCCATATCATCCCGAGCATGACGGTATGCTCGGATTCAAATTTGGTTATCGTATGACAGTTGACCGGATTTATGCCTATTAGGCAATATCCGAGTTCGATATGTTCGGACTGTTGGATCGACTTCATTTCCAAGTAGGTTGTTCTCTGTACCTCTACGATTGTGTAGGAACTCACGAATCGAGAATCAGAGTCCCAAATACTCCGAATCAATGATTCTAAGGTTACGTAAACCGGTGACCGTGTGATCGTGCGATCAAGAGCAATCCGACCGCTCAATCGAGACCAAACTTGCAGAACATGTTTAGTACTTTGTTGAACTCGTAGGAACTTTCGGATCAAAAATCGTGGGTCGTGGACCCCGTGGGCTCGGTTGACCACATTTGGGAAGTTTGACCACTCTGTTGACCGAGAGTCATTCCACCTTTCGAAACGCGTAGTTGGACCTTAAAAACTCCCGTGCATCATACACACACTTGAGTCTCGAGAAAACTAGGAATTGGTTTTAAAGTTCTTGTTCGGAGTGCTTTATTTAATCTAGACCTCGTGTTCTTTAATAGGTACTCAGGTTCAGCGTGCTCAGCAAGCAGGACCCTCTCAGGGTCAAGTATCGGACTTTCTATGAGTGGACTTTGTTTTGAATGAGCATTATTTAAATAACCATGCATTTAAATTGGATTATTTTGACTATGGAATTTATATATTGTTTTAATTATGGAATTAGCGGCTGTTTTGATATTTGAAGTTTATGATTATTTCGGGTATGGTTTATATGCTTTGAGAAGTTGTTATTTTTATTATGATTAAATAATTGGGCACATGGTTTATGAGAGTTGGGTACTTTGTTGATTGTTATGTGAGTTTCGTATTTGCACCATGCTATGTACCCTCCCTTGGTTACTTTACTCACACGTGGCGTTGGATATTCCGGTATGGGTGCTGTAGAGTGGTAGTCCGCCGGTTGGACAGCTCATCCCTAGACTCAGAGTAAAAAGTTGAAACCTGCTGGCCAGTCAAACAATCCCCATGTTGGATTGTTTCTCCCCGGTACTCGTGATGGTGTGAGGTTGTCGTATACAGATATTATATGTATATTTATGAATTTTGGGGCGTATATCTATACAGTCATGAGAGTTTTCGTGGTCTATATGTATATAATTATATATATATTAAAAGCTTTCCTTACATATTACGTTTTGTAAAACTATATCTCGAGAAGGGGTTTGGTTAGACGCAAAAGATTTGAACTTGGTTAGTACTATACTATCTCGGGATTAAGGGAGTACCTCAATTTCAAATTGATTACGTATGAATGGTGCAATTGCATATTTTTAACATCGTTTTCCAAATGGTGGGGTTAGTATATTGTTTTCAATTATGTTAAAACTTTATTTTTGCCCACTCACAATTTTCTGTTTTGCGCCCCCCAGGCAGTAGCTTGATCTGAGCCAAGCAACCGAGCCAAGAATTGCACTTCCGAGCCCTGGACTTCCATAGGGCAACCTTTAATTGTTTTTATTTCCGTTGAACATTTGTTTCCGATTGTAAACTGAATTTTACTTAGAATTGCTCTGTTATTGCCCATGTTAGGGTTGGATGTAAGGTCGGAGGCCTATTCTGTAAACTATGTGCTTTTGTATTGTGCATGATGCCGGTTGCGATTGTTATTACTGTGTTTTGACAAGTTGAAATTTTAGGAAAAATCCGTTTTTCAAGAGAGATTCTGCTAAAATTTTAGTAGAAAGTCTCGACCCTCTTTTCCCTTGTTTTCAAAGAAGATGATGTTGTTAGTAAGTGGGCCCGGTATCAGCTTGATACCGAAAATACGACAGGGTTCGTCATGGATTCCAAGGAATCCAAGGTGGGTCCTGTCAGTGTCCCTCAAATAAAATAAGGGATCCCTCAATGGAAGGAGACTGTATATATATATATATAAAGAGAGCTTCAGTTAAGGGATCCATCAAAGAATCTTATTTAAGGGACACCCTTGTAGAGCCCACCACGAATTGTATTTCAATTATTTGAACCACCTAGTTTATAGACATTCCCTCCAAATTTGACCACTCAATTAAATGACTATTATTATAGTCTTTTCTTAAAACACTGTCTTTGTCTATTTTTTTCCGTCCCAAGTAGATGTCTTAATTATTTTCAATTTGCCTGATTTTTTGCAAGGATGATCTATGATTGAAGATTTGAAAAAGTGGAAGGAGAAGGAGAAAGAAGAATCAAAGAAGAAAAAGAAAGAGAGAGAGAGAGAGAGAGAGAGAGAGAGGAGGAGGAGGAGGAGGAGGAGGCGAGTTGCAGAAAGGAGGAGAAATGGTTGAGTAAAAACAAAAGAGACTCGACGGTTTATCAAATCCCTTACGACAGTTTTTGTAATATTTTGGCAAATCTAGTTTTTGTAATATTCCGTTTATACCTTTGGCCGGTTTGGTTTAGGTGAACCAACGGTTTATCAACATGAAAATAGTGAATTGGATCGAATAATTCATTATGGTCCAATTTTCAAACCAATTTGTCAATAAAATGAAAATAAAACTAGACCAAACTAAGCTGATCGGTTTAGTTTGGTTGATTTTCGATTTGATTTGCCCAGCCCTATGTGAATACCGCATAATTGGGGAGTATCATAACACCTAACAATTGAACGTGACATTTCAAGCTACTTCATCTTGCTCAAGCGACATGGGTGCATAAATATTTTTTGAAACTTTTACACCATGACCTCATGATATAAGATTCATGTATCTGCTTGTAGGGCCTCCCACACATTGTATTTCAATGATTCAAACGTCTAGTTTTTAAATATTTCATCAAAGATCATCTCTGCAAAAAATCATTTGAATCAAAAACTATTTGATCAGTCAATTATATAATTGTAATATTTTCTTGAAGCACTGTATTCATCTAGTTTGTCCGTCCCAACTATATGCCTTAACGATTTTAGGGTTTAGGGTCCCTTTTGTTTGTTTTTTTTTTTTTGCAAGGATTGGGGGACCCTAGAGGGTATCCCTCAAATAAAATTATTTGCGGATCCCTCAATAAAAAGGGACTGTATATATATACACACAAATATTCCATCATCCGGACGTCCACACATTATTATCGTGTGGACACAATTGTAAACAGGGAGGAAATGAGGGAGGAATAGTAACAAATACATGGCGTCTGCACATCTGGATAAGAAAATTTATGTATATATATATTTGCTACTACCCCTACCTGTTTTCCTCCTGGTTTAATCTTCTGAAACCAAGGGCCCCTAAGTCCTTAGGCTTACAAATAGAATTCCAAGTAATGGGGGGAGATTGCAACTCAACTAGACATTGGCGAAGTGGTTCACCAACCTCGGCAGGGCAATTGTGTGGCTCATTCTCTGGCACAGTTTGGCCTGAATCTATATGGTTTTGGGAAGATATCGCTCCAAACTGGTTGTCACTGCTATTGGAAAAGGATTTGGATAATAGCTAAAAAAGAATTTTGTTTTTCTAAGATGTTTAGCTACTCTTTTTTCTTGACTGAATTTTCCTTCACTAGGGGTTTCAAGATAAGATTTTAATGGGGCCACTTAGACGACATCTGGTTGGCAAGGAATTCTTGTATTTGACAGATTATTGAATGAAGTCTTTCATCTTCTTGATAAATAAATAAAAAAGTAATAGGGGGAGATTTATTAGCAATACCCCAAAATAAATTCCTCGCATGAGTTTCTATTTCAAAAAATTATATTTTTGGAACAAGGAAAACAAGCCATAAGATATTGTGGCATACTTCAAATTTGAGAGTTAATTAGAATTAATTTTCCTGTCCTTGATAATAAATTTGCCTTCGATCCAGTATTTTTTTAAAAAAAAACCTTTGTTAATAATTCTTGCTTATTTGACATATCTTTCCATTTAACAATATTTGGAATTCCTAAATATTTTTCCAATGTACATTTTTTATGTGGTACATCCAATGTACTGGAGACTTGATCTTTTAAATGTCTACTTACATGAAAAGAATAATAAATAGTATATTTATGTCAATTAACCTTTTGTCTCGAAGAATTTTGGAAATGATTAAGTAATAATTTAATATTCTGAACCGCTTTAGTTGAAGGTTGAGCAAAAAGTAAGCAATCATCATCAAAGTAAAGATCTAATGCTTTTATACCCTTAGGCTAGTTTGGTACACCTTCCAGGCCTGGACTGGATTAGATTACAATTAGGTCCATGTTTTAGTTCACTTACTATTTGGGGGTGGTCAAAATTCACCCAGTCTGCCAAGGAGGAATTCCTAGCAGAAGAGAATTCCTAGAGGTCGAAGAATTCTTAGCGGCCGAGAATTCCTAGCGGTTGAGGAATTCCTAACAGCCGAGATACCTTCTTAAAATGGTGGACGAGGTGTTTTCTTCAAAGGCCATGGTGCCTTCTCAAAAATTCCTTTGCAAAAGTGGTCGGACACTTCTCAAAAAGGTGGGTCGGCCACTCCTTAAATACCTTGGTCGGCCACTCCTCTTGCAAAAAGATGGGTCGAGGTGGATTTTCTCTTTGCGCACCCGGCCGCCCTCCTTGCAACACTTGGGGAAGCAAAGTTGGGCTGAGGGAGTTGAAGTTTGATGGGAGGTATTTCCGCAGAGAGAGTTGAAGTTCGGCGGGAGGTATTTCCGTCGAGAGTTTTGAAGTTCGGCGGGAGGTATGTCCACCGAGTTCCCAATATTTGAATATTTTGAGAACTCAAAGATAGTCCAACGTGGGCCCAAGCCCAACATCCAAATATTTGGAGCTCCCATACCACCCACCTTAGTGGATGGTCAGCCAACTCTAGAATTCTAAAAACTCAAAGGGCACGAGGTTCCACCAAATGTCAAGATGAAATCTCGGAGGTGCAAGCCTAAGCCACAAATTCGCACCAAGATTTCCGGAGGTTAGTGTTCACGTGACGAAGGCCCCACAAGGAAAGAAATCAAGAAGGTTGATGACGATTCAAGATTTTCCAAAACGAGAGACAATCAAGCAACCATAATATCTCCGCCGACATGATCCACGGATTTTGGGGGCTTCAAAAGGAAAGAGTTTTAAAAGAGTTGACATTTGGTCATTCAATGTTCGGCCCATGGGCCAACGGACGCCATATATAAACTTCATCAAACGAAGGTAGAAGACACAACATCAGACAGACAAACCTACTTTTTGTCTTGCACTTTTCTTTTCCTAGATTTAGGATTTTACTTTTCAAGCACTTAGTGTAGTGAGTTCTTCCCTTTTCTAGTGTAAGTTTATATTTTTCTTGTCATTTAAATTCTTGTTCGATTTATATTTCTTGTCATTTACATTCAAGTTTATTTCGATTGCTTTATCTTTCATTGTTATCGCACTTCAATTAAGTTTAATTTCAAGTTTGTTTTATTTTATCGTTCTTATCGCTTTTATTTCATTCTTGCTTTATTTATCGCTTTGATTTATTTTATCACACTTCAATTCTTGTCTTTACATTTATGCGCATATTTTAGTTTAATTGCATTATTTTTACTTAAAACCCTAAAAATCACAAAAACATCCGTACAAAACCTAACCATCCTCGAGCCCGAGGAAGTGAAAGAATCTAGGCCAAGATGAGGTTCCTTGCTTGGCCAATCAATCTTTTGGTCAGAAGTTAGAAGTGCAACACATCCATCTATTCACATTTCATTCAAGCTCAAATTCGGGGCCTGGTGGTGGCACGCCCAACACTCAAAAGAAGAAGGACCAAAAGTTCCTTCCGTCAGCCGAAAAGAGGGAAACAGTTACTTGTAGTTTTAAATTGGGACTATTAATGCTGGGTCCACCATAAATACCTCCTTAGGCATTCTTAGTGAAGCTCGTGTGGAAGGGGGAGAGGAGAAAAATAGTACACTCACTAATTAGAGCGTTCGCGTGTTTTCATCACATGTTTTCATCTTGTGCTTCCCAAGTTAACTAAAGTGAGTTTCCAGTACTTCTCAACAAGTCACCACTCTCTCTATCTCTGAATCTTCCTCTTCTCTCTACTTGATTGAATGTTGTACTCAATCTTTCTCTTCTCCTTACTTTATGGTATGATTTTTTTTTTCTGCATATGTTTTGAGATTTCTCTCAATTTTTATTTTTAAGTTTCCTACCTATTTTTTTTTGTTATGGAATATTTCATTCTTTGGACTCCTTCGTGAGTTCTTTTCTTTTTTTCTTTTGAGTTAGATAGTTTATAGTGGCAAAGTTTTTCATATTATAATGGCTAGATATGCTAGTTCAAGGACAGAGTAAAATGCTTCTTACATAAAAGATTTAAAAATTTTAAAAAGAAAAAAAGAGACTTGGAATAACAAACGTGTACAAGGTTTTGTGAAGAAAAAAAATTGGGGTTTTTAATGTGGAGTAGAAATGGGTAATTGTTTTGCTTTTGTATGCTGGAGCCTCTCATTTATCTGAGCATTTTGAGTAGCCATGATTTGAGCCATGTCTAGCATCCGAGGATGTTTGAGCTGGTTTGATATCTCAATTGCTCGGATGATTTGTTGGATATCCAACAAAGTGGACGAGTTCCACCTTAAGACTGATAGTCTACCGAATTTTGTGACATCTTTGACCAATATGTGGTTCGTGTCGATGGCCATGGTGTAACACCCCGACCCAATGAAGTATTTTATTTAATTATTTAATTGTGCAATTACATTTTCATTCTTGGGGTAGGGGAACTTTAGTCACTTTTTGTTCGGAAAGGATTTTGGGGAATGGAGCCACGTCGTTGCGTAGAGCTCATTGATACAAGTCAATAGACAGGTGACACACTTAATTCCGTTTTGAAAGAAAGACACTATGATGTAGGAAAGTCCAGAGGCACAATTGTAATTTTGAGAATGGGTCATATTCTTCCACGTCATTTTCCCTTCTTCCTCACACAACTTCTCTCTCTCTCTCTCTCTCTCTCTCTCTCTCTCTCTCTCTCATGACGCCAGACTTTGACCAGCGATTTTGTCTCCCTTCGGTGACCATTTTTTGTGAGATTGGTCCCAAAAGTTTCATATCGACGTCCTCTACTTTACGCAGGCCATTTCCCACCTCAAAAACCCAAGGATTGGCGGCTAGAACGACGGGAAGTGTCGATAGCTTTGATGCTTTTTTTGGCGACTCCAGCCACCATTTCAGTCGATCAAGATATGAAACTTCATCTACTCTCCATGCTCTATCTGTTTATATGTGGTTGGGATCCATTTTGGAGTTTTGGAAATTAATCAAAACACCCATTTAGGGTTGACAGGTTTGGCCATGATTTACTAATTTTCGATCACTTTTTGGCAGGGGTCCAAGAAATTAAAATAATCCCCTAGGTGTGCTGGTTCTTTTGGTATAGATATTGTAGGGAGTTTTGAGAATTTTCCGTCACCGAAAATTTCTCAAGACAACCATAATTACAGGCCAAGGGTGGCTGCGCGTTGGCTACTTTGTGGCAGCCCATTGTGTTCTAAAATACTCCCCACATCTTCCCAAGCACGACGGTATGCTCGGATTAATGATAGTTTACCGTTGACTATCGAACGGATATTGCGCCTAATATGCGATATCCGGGTTTGATAGGTTCGGACCATTAGATATGTTCCAATTTCAAGTTTGTTATTCCATGTGCCTCTAGGATCATGTAGGAACTTGTTGTTGGAGAATCGAAGTCCCGAATACTCCGAATCAATGATTATAGGGTTAGGCGAACCGATCGCCGTTCGATCGTGCGATTGGCTTGGATCCGACCGCTGGATAGAGACCAAACCCTCAGGACATGTTTAGGAGACTTTGTTGGACCTTTAGGAACTTGGATCCGACCACTTAATACAGACCAAATCCTCGTGGGCCTGATTCACCAATGTGGGAGGTTTAAAGGCTTGGTTGACCACGAGTCTTCCGATGCTGTCTCATCTTTCGAAAGTACTCGAATGGCCCTAGGAACTGCTTAAAGGTCGTGCACACACCGAGACTCGGGAACTCTGGTGTTGAGTTATGTTCGTTGTTGCTTTTGGTTATTGATTAAATCCTTTTATTATCTCAAATAGGTACCCAGGCTCTGTGTACTCCTTAGGAGGGACCCTCTCAGGGTTGAGCAGCATTGGACTTGTTATGATGGGACATTTATTTTTTAAATAAGCATTGTTTTCAAATATGGAGTTTCTTGCATAAATGTGATTTGTTTAGAAATTAGTTTATTTTGGGTTAATGAGGTTATGAAATTTTATTCTCAAGCTAGTCTCGGGTTTTACAATGTGATATGGGATTTCCAGGGATTATTATTATTATTATTATAAAAGTATATAGATTTGGGTTTCAGACTATGTGATTTTGGATTTGGTGATGTTGGGTTTGTTTATGAAATTTGATTATGGGATTTTGGTTTATATGGATTTTGGATATTTTTATCAATGTATTATGGGATTTTCGGGGTTGCTTATATTTGTTAAGTTATGAATTTTATATATTGAATAATATGTTGGGGGTTATACAATTTTCGGATGAGTTTATGAGTTTGACTTTTTCTTTAATATGGTTTCTATGGATTTCATAAGGGAGAGTGGATTTTATTATATATATTTGTTTATGAAAATGGTTTTCAGATTTTGGTTATGAGTTACACGTCATTATATGTACTTCCCTTGGTTCGATATGGATGTTACCCACACCTACGATGTGTTGTCGACGTGTGTGATGAGAACCGAGTACCCTTGGCGGTGTGTGCCGTAGGTCCTTGGCATGGCAGTCTGCACACGTAATACTTGATGCAGCCACACGTGCGATGTGTTGCCAGCATGTGGCCTGGAAGCAATAGTCCCCAGTTAGACTACTCATCCCTAGTCACAGGGTAATGTGTTGCTATCCTATGGTCTAGTCAGACAATCCCCCAACTGGATTGTTTCCCCCAGTACATGATGATGATGTGTTGATTTTGGGTGTGTATATATATATATATGGGTATTTGTGTGGGAATATGTGTGTATTTCTTTCTAGGTTAAGGTTTCTTAAGCAAGGGCATTGAGGATACTCTGCACAAGTATGAATATTTGACAATTGACTTATGGTGCTTTGCAATATACGCATTCGATAGGGTATGGTTGCGGGGAAAAGGGGATTCTACTTAATTATGTATGAAAAGGAGTAAGGTTGATAAATGATTTTTGGAAAAGTTCATGCGTTTGAAATGGCTTGAGTAAAGGGGTTTTACTTCGAAGGTTTTCAGTTTGTTGTTTTACAATGTTCTCCAAGAAATTGAGAATGTATTTAATATATGGTTTAAATTATAGTATGTTATGATATGAGTCTATTGAATTGATGTATTTCAAGTTTTGAATGATATACATATGTAAGCTTACCGAAGAAATCTATTGTATGGTGTTTCGACATTATTTTCTAAAACGGAGGGGGTTATTATGTTGCTTACAACTTATGTTTAAAGCTTTGTTTTTGTCCACTCACATTTTCTGTTTTGTACCCCCCAGGTTCTAAATTTCTGAGGTCAAGGCCACCACTTCAAAGCATCATCGTTGTTCGCTCCATAAGCTTGCACCATAGGAACTTTCCTTTATCATTCTCTGCTTTCCTTTTCCCCGAGTTGTAAACTTAATTCTTTATCACTCTGCTAGTTTGTTTAAGTTTAGTGTAGAGGGCCTGAGGCCCATTTGATTAAGTCTTAACTGTCGTGTGTGCCTTATCTTTTACATGCTGAAAGTTGGGATTATTCTAGCACTTGTTTGTAGGTCTTGTAAATTGGGAAAATTTTCAATTACAGGGGAGACCGCTGAAATTTTGGTAGAAGTTGAATTGTTTATCAGTTTAAATTAAGTAAATTGGGTCCAACATCAGCCAGATGTCGGACGGGCAACAGGGTTCGTCACGATTCCAAGGAGAAATTCGGGGTGGGTCCTGTCACATGGGTCGACCAAAGCCATTTTGGTTTGGTTGAGTGTTCGGAACATTTTATGGCTGAGTGTTCATGGGAAGTGAACCAGTCTCCAATTTTGAATGAAGTCTAGACTCTTCAAATTCTTGATCTCTTCTAGGATTCCTCCTAGTGTACATGGCCATACATAATCTAGTGAATCTCTCCAGCAGATCACTTGGGTGGTGCACATGCCCCCAAGTCATCTTTCGCCCACAAATCACAAGCTTCAACTTCGGTGGCCGAAGTCAAAGCACCATTCATCTTGCTCCAACGGAACTCAATTTTGAGCCTGCCATGAGAAACATCGACATTAGGCAACATCCAAAGTATAATCTCTCATATGAGGAGACCAACTTCATCATTTTTGTTTTTTAATTCTTAATTTTTTTTTTTTAACTAAGTGGCCAATTTGTTCAAGGCCGAACCATAACCTTTATTAGAATCTTAACGGCGTACATAATAGGTGGCCATGTTGAACAACATTTTCATAGAGACTATGGCGGTGGCCAACCATGTTTTACTCCACACTTGGAGCCCTTCTTATTCCCAATACAGATCTTGCCATTTCGCTGGCGATGGGTTGAAGTATTAGGATGACTAGTACAACCCAGATGACTTCCAACCATCAGTTTGGCCAACCCCTCATAACCCCAAAGTCCACTTGGTTGGCCAATTTAGGTCTTTGGCTCGGGCTCGATAAACTTGACCACTTCCAATTGTAGTTACACAATGTCGAGTTTTCTCCTACATTCATGTCTATCATGATTTCACCTTAGGTTATGTTCCAACCTTCTCTTTCACTAGCTTGTAGGCCATTACATCCTAGGATGGTTGCCTTTAGTTGGATGATATTTCCATCCTCAATGTTAACCGCCTCTTCAATTTCATCCCTTTGGGTGGACTCCTTTTCCTCGACCAAGGTCAAGTTCTCAATAGGAAGGTCGCCTTGAATATTCAATTTTAAGGTCGTCTCGTCCACCTCTTTCTCACTCTCATATTCCCTACCAACCTCATTTTCTTCTAGAGGAGTAGGTGGAACGGGTGGCCGAATTGCAACCATATGAGGATTTTCCTCTTTTGACTGAGCATTTTAAGTAGCCATGATTTGTGCCATGTCTAGCATCCGAGGTTGGCCACCTATCATATTTAACGGTAAATTGGATGAAATGTTGATGATTTAGACGGCAGGGGTAACATTGAGAATAAAATTTAATTCAAGCCCTTAATTTACTAAAAAACAGTTATGGGGTAAATTGATAGTTATGTACAAGTTCATGGGGCAATTCGACAGTGTTTTTTTTTTATCGAACCCCCTTCCTACCTTTGGTATAGATCTATACATTTTTCAGATTATTGTATAGTCAAGAATGGAGCCCAAAATGGTAGAGCCTACTACCTAATTGATTGAAGAATAATGGTGAAGCTTGTCTACCAACACCCACGTGAAGCCCAAGGAATATGAGTAAGCAGCCATAGAATTCTGCCTACAAATAAGGCTTCCCTCTTCCTTTGCTGGACACACCCAATCGGGAGAAGAAAGAGAGTCAAGCAGAGAGGAAAGAAAGAAAGGGAGAGTGAGAGGAGAAGAAAAAGAGAGCAGAGAGAAAAATAAGTTAGCCACAGATATTGTAAACACTAAAGTTGTAGCCTATTATTTTACATAGTGGAAAAGTTATTGCTGCTGCTCTCCGAGGACGTAGGCATGGCCGAACCTCGTTAAATATTGTGTCTTATTTACTTTACGTGCAACTTAATATTCCCACATATACCGTTCATTTTACAACACATTATTAGCACGAGAAGCTCTCAAGTATAATTTTATATGCTGCACTATTATTTATATTACTAACCATTCGAAGGTGTGGTGGGAAGCCTGTAATGGTTTCAGGTGAAAGCAATTTTGTGTGGAGGACTGACGTGATATCCTTTAGTGGACTAGCACTAAGGATTTTCTCTACTTTTCTAATTATATATATTAGTATAATAATATTATTTTATTTTATTGCATCTTGGTGTGGATCATAACCCACCGAAAAAAAAGGGGTGGAAGAACTTTATGTAGCTTTCAGTATGATTGCTAGAAGTTTTCTGGCCATACTTCTATATATTAGTTTAATAATATATTAGTCTATGATATATTATGTATTTTAACAATCACTTATCTACTTTATGTATATATACCCATATGGTGGTTTTATCCCCACATTTACTTTATTTACTGTATGGTGTAGGTTTATTACCCATACAACAGTATTTATTTAAAAAGTGTGGCATTGGTGTATCGTCCATACAACTGCCTTTACTTTTTATTTAAAAGTATAGAGTAGAATTAGTGCCGATACAAGCACATTTACTTTATTATTTAAAGTATGGTGCAGAATTGACGTCCATACAGCAAGCAATTTAATTCATGTTTTAAAGTATGACGCGGGTTTATCTTCCATACCAGCAATTTATTTACAAGCAATTTATAGCAATTTATTTTATGAATTAATTGTACGGTATAATGAGTTTTACAGCATACAGAGATCATGACCAAAAATTCCTTGATCCTCATCATACAACTACATCAGGATCTAAAGATCCTTGATGATGATAATAACATGAGAGCTGGCAATCTCTCTTGTACTATAGTTGTAAACAAGAGATCGGACCTAAAGATCCTTGATCCTTGACATGTAAATAAGGACTTGGAGTTCCTTGATAATGTAACAGTATCATATTGGTTACTAGTGCGGTACACATGAATAGTCATTGTACAGGCAAATGTATTGTACGCATGAATAGACATGTATTCATGCCCTGATAAATAGTACCGTATACATGAATAGTGATGTATACATAAATATTAACCATTTTGGGTAAACCGTCACTACATATAGAAAGGGAACCTGCAGTTCCTTAAACTCATGGATGAGCAATTAAATGAGAAGCCATCCTTAAAACATGAAAAATTATGTAAGGGCTTGAGGTCCCGAAATATGTACGGGACATTATAAAAATGTCCATACCATGAAAATATGCAATTTTGGCCTGAAGTTCAAAATCTGATAATATTGAGAACTTGAAGTTCCAACAGTTAAATAGACAACCCTTGAGGTATTATTGCAAATTGTGGTACACCACATATTTCTTTGGCATAAGAAAATGATGAATTTAATAAAGTTCGATTCTGTTATAATCGACACCTCAAGGAAGAAATATATTTTGTGAATTCTTGTTGTTAAGAATACACCGTGAAATTGATAATATCAGGATAAAGCTCAAAGGATTAATTCAGGCTCCCCACGTATTTTGTTATATTATATAATTTGGGCCAGAAGCCCATGGATCCAAATATATGAGAGATCCTAAGCCTGAAGTTTTGGGTATATAGTAGTTAATGCTCTTCACTACTATATTGCAATATTATCATGGCTTTACTCAATTCATATTTCATGCCCATTTGAAAAAGTCAAATAAATTTTCAAGTTGTGTTTAACCCGAGCCAGAAGTTCTAGACTCACATGCATTGAAATATGTAATTTGAGAGATTTGATGTGGTTATTTGAACCTATAAGGCACAAGGTTCCAAACCGTCATTTGGAAAAGACGTAAAAAGCACAGGTGCAAATTTAAGAATTTACCTAATTATTATAACAGGAAAGGAGCATACAACAGATAAATTCTTTTCACCTGCAAGGAAGGAGCAGGCTCTGTAAAATCTATAAAATTCCATTATGTTCTAGAAGCCTCTAAAGAAAGAGGACGATGCCTCTTAAGCTTAGCCATGAGCCTCTCGTGGTCTCCCAGAATCTTTTCATTGAAAATATGAAGCATGTCAAGCCTTGTCCGCAATTAATGGGAGGATTAACTCACCAGTTTCAACAAGGCCTTATTTTCCTCTTTAAGTTTCTCAACCTCTTGTTGAGACTCATGAAGCATTCTCTAAAGAGACGAATTTTCAATGTTCAGCTCCTGAATCTCGTTTACTTTGGCACGCAAATGATCAACCATGTTGGAAACATAAGCAACACTCTGAATGCTAAAAGCCATTGAGTCATCAATAGCCTCTTCATTAGACCTTCCTGTTAACAGTATTTCATCCATAGGAGTAAGGAAATTCCTAGCTACTATGACAGCAGTCGTATCATTTATCATCATAGAATCATTAACCGTGAGATGACGATTTTGGGATACAAAGGATGGATGCTAGACTTTAGCATCACGGATTGTTTTGAGAGCAACATTTAAATCGAGATGCTTTGGGGGGAAAAGAAGAGGAAGCCATTTTAAAAGGGTTTCAAGGAAAGTTTTAGAAAAGCTAAATTTTCAGAAAATGGAAAGAAGTTCAGATGAAACGCAGTTACTCCAATCAGGCCTTACGTAGGCAATATCTATAGACGGAAATGTGGCAACGTGTCCAAGATCCCAATATTTTCTTGGATTCCCATATTTTCTTTTTCTTTTTCAGATCACGCGGCCTCTATTAATGTCTGTCAGCACTTTAAGGGTTTCAAGGATTATTTTCTTCAAAGTACATCTTGCTTTTCGGATTTCACGAAGTTACTTTTTCAAAAGCATCTTGAGCACCTCACAATTTTCTGTAGCTAATTTGAGATTCACCAGATCAAACTGTTCCTCTAATTTGTGTATAAATATGTTATAACAAAATTTTCTTTGCAGAATACATTCAGTTTTCTCCAGTTTTGTCCGGCTTTCTCCATATCTAGTGATGCAATATCCACTTTTTTTTCCTATCAGTGAGCGCTCGATGTGCTTGAGAGCGAGACTATCTCTGATCATCCATTCAGGAAGCGAGACTACTCCTGATCACGTTTCAGTTAGATCAGGGAACTGTAAGGACGACCACATGCTCTAATCTCCTGAAGTTCTTCTAAGCTAGGAGAAATAAGAGTTTGTTGTCTGTTACCTCACTAGTTTCCTTCCTTGATTTCTTACCTACCTTGTAATCAATATCACAATTCCTTTTATCTTTTCTTTCTTTTTACAACTCTCTGTTCATAAGTGATTTTGTTTCTTTAGAACGAACATCTGAAGAACAAATCCATGTAATGAACCTAACACTTAGGGTTTTTTTTTTTTTTTTTTATACAGAGACAGAAGAATTGTGATTTTTACTCTTGCATGATATAACTAGATCATCAAGCATTACATTGTATTTGCTAAGCCGATACAAGCTTGAATGATATTTGAGCAAAGTTTCTCCCACCTAAGGATGTAAGCAATACTTGTGTTATTTCATGCTTGTACTCTTATTTTGATATTTTGTACGACATCCTTAAAGGTAACCAAATGGGGAGATAAGGCCGTTCCAGAAGAACGGCATGCAAAGGACCATTCCAGAAGAATGACTTGCATTATAGATCGTTCCAGAAGAACGACTTGTATTATGACCATTCCAGAAGAATGGCTTGTATCATTCTGATATGTATTCATGAATTATTAATGCAAATTTCACAGATTGCAAGTTGGATACATTGATAATACACTGCATAGGTTAAAATCCCATAAGAACAGAACATGGGTATAGTAGTGATCAATATGATGCACGCATGTTGCGTAGCAAATGATATGGATTGAAATCCCGAAAGGATAATCCATTAACATGTCAATATTGATACGGTGCAAGCTTAATGCGTAACAAATTATATGGTTTAAAGTCTCAGAATGACAATTAATTGACATTTGTGTATTAATTTGTGGCATGCCTACAGCATGACAGATATATGGGTTCTAAATGTTCCAACTCCCTGAACGGAGATTATCCATGCTCTACTATAAAATAACGCTCCGTTGGAGGTTAAGATCCACATTCTCACATAATTCATCCTATAAGAGATGTCTGTCTGGAAAGAGACAATAAAAGCCCATTGAGTGGCTTGGGTACCCAAAAGCAAAGAAATGCTATAATTAATGCATGCGCATGCACATGAGAATAGTGGGATCGTGAATTGATGTATGACAATTTTTTATTTTGGAGTAGCTACTCTGTTAGTACGAAAATTGTATTGGCATTTCCTAGACTCTAGCATATGTTGAAAATTAGTATGTGAAGAATTGTTACTAGACGTTTTGGCACAACTCATTCACTCCCATACTTTCGAGACATGACTTGACCGATATGAGAAACTTGACTTCAGGTAAATCATGACATGATCATGCATTCAAAATAGAATTTATAATTGAAGCTATTTTCGATGCCATTGTGATTTAAGTTAAAATATTAGCGTTTACTATCGTGACATGCAGCTTGCTTATCTCCTAGTTAACTTGTTTTAGGAGATAATTGTTTCTTAAAAAGTGGATGTTTGGTGCCATCACTAAGAGTTCTTATTGAATCAGAATTTATATTCATAATTGGATAGTTTTTTGTCTTCTGTTAGACGTCTCATGGAGAGTTCTTTTTGGATCAGGTTTGGAAGTCATAGTTGAATAGAAGTAATAGTCTCTTGAGTTTCTCTCTTTGGAGAGAAAACCTGTCTTGAATAAAACACAAAGGTTTTCTTTTCAAAGAGCAAACTTTCAATATATGAAGTTTTTGAGTATATTGAATCTGTTTTGAGAAAGTTGTTGTGCTTATTTTCTTCGGTAAGTCATCAAGTGCTCCTTTGTTGCTTGGTGATTTATCAAATCTTTTCATCATTTATATTGTATACATATGCATGTCGATGACTCATACGGTTGAGGGCACCAAGACTTTTGTGGCCTTTATCCTCCAGCAAGCTTGAAGCAATCACGACCAGTATTGCATTCAACATAAGGAGTGTCGAAGATCATCCCGTGACAGAAGTTGAGTTACACAGAAGTCGGTAAACTTTATCTAGATTGCATATAGGATAAGTGTGTGAGTACTTCTTGTAATCTTCATTCTATAGTGGGTTTGCTTTGGACTAAGGAGTCCCGTGGATTTTCCCTAAATGTGGGGTTTTAGACTTTTATTTATTGTTACTAATATCGAATTAGCCTATTCACCCCCTTTTAGGCATTTTTAGTCATCCTACAGGTAATTTTATACTCAAATCATCAATGGGCTGTGTTGATTGAAACTACGTTCTATTATTAAATGTTTATCATTGGCCGAAATAGAAAGAGGCAATTCCATTACATATGAGAATGAACGTGAAAGAACAAACCCATAGTACGAACCCCAAAAGATGTTAACCCCGAAAGTTGTAGTTGGGTGTTCAAATAAAAATGAATATACTCACTTTATATGGTACAATGTTTTTGATAGAAACAAGGAAGGTTGAGGTTCTCCATGTTTACAGATGCAATCATGCCTTCTTATTGTACATCTACGGAGACCAACATATTATTTTTAAGGGTTATTAAATGCACGGAGCATATTGCCAGAAGCGATTCCTTAAAGATGTACAAGCATAACAAATAGCTTGATATAAAGCTATATAATGTGTCGTAAAGTGTGATCCCTTAAATAAAATCCTTGAATTATTTAAATTGCATGAAGCAAGTCCCTGGAGATGTGCTTGAAGCACAAATCTTGTACTAAATATTAATATGTATAAATTGCCTCAGTGAGTACATTTATTATGATATGGTTGCAACACATTACAACTCCTGAAGAGTTAATACTTGATTAAAACTCCTGAAGAGTTCAAGAAATATTTGTCTCGGCCTGAAGGCCGAGCATTATGCCAACGAGATTCTTGCTTATACTAAGAAGATATTGAAGCAGTTTCATGTGGATTATCCGTTGGGCACTTAAATGATTTTCCAGAAGAATACTGGACCAGACATAGTATTTTCCAGATAAAGCTCAGCTCCATCACCATCATTTTGGGATGATGTGAGGCATACTTGATGCTATCTCCGCATAACACCATATATGGGCATGGTCTTTTCAAGTGAACGTACAAATAGTCCAGATTTTGCTGGATATGCGGACTCTGGAAATTTCTATGATTTAGATAGAGATAGCTCATTGGAAATGTATTTACTTATTCAACTACGTGAATTGTTGATGGCTACATCCTCCACTCACTCCGAAAGATTTTCTCTCCAGAAAGTTAGTCATGAAGATTTCAGGGGGAGATATTCATCAAGGGGAGCATCCAGAAGTATGTTACACTGATTAATGTACTATTCTTCTTTCCATTAGTTTTCTACCTCACTGGGTTTTCTTCAAGCAATATTTTAATGAGGCAACCAACATATCATTTGTAGCCTCCAAGGGAGAGTGTTGTAAAGTCAATAATATAGCCAAAAATGGTAGAGCCTACTATATCTAATTGATTGAAGAATAATGGTGAAGCTTGTCTGCCAACACCCACGTGAAGCCAAAGGAATATGAGAAGCAGCCATAGAATTATGCCTACAAATAAGGCTTCCCCCTTCCTTTGCTGGACACATCCCACTGGGAGAAGAAAGAGAGGAAGGCAGAGAGGAAGGAAAGAAAGGGAGAGTGAGAGGAGAAGAAAAAGAGAGTAGAGAGAAATTCTCCAAGAGAGAAAGATCAATGAGCCACAAATATTATAAACACTGAAGTTGTAACCCTATTATTTTACATAGTGGAAAAGTTACTGTTACTGCTCTCTGAGGATGTAGGCATGACCGAACCTCGTTAAATATTATGTCTTATTAACTTTACGTGTAGCTCAAAATTCCCGCGTATATCGTTCATTTTACAATACAGATTAAAATATATAATCCTTTGTTGGACAAAAACGGCTTATAAAATAAATCAAAATAATGTGGCAATCAAATCTGAAATTGTTGACTTTTTGTTGAGTGGATAGATAGGCCAAGCAAAATCATCAACGAATTTAAGTCTCGCCGACATGAATTGGCAGTCAGCTGCTCATTTGTTTGGTGGGGCCAAAACGCCATGCAGAGAGGCCTTGTTCATCCATTGCATATATCATGAGCTCCGCACCAAACTCCATAAGAACTTATTTTCCTTTGGGGTTTTGTTTATTTATTTAATACAAGCAACATCGAAGCGGGGAGGATCCAGCTTATTATTTACAGCTGTAGGAATAAAATAATTTTAATCACTTAAGTTATAAATTTGTTATTTTATTTTTATTTAGTTAATACTCTTATTAGTAAATAAATATACGATATATGTAAAAAAATCCTGAAAACTTTGTTCAATATATAATGTTTTATTTGAAATTTTTTAATTTGTAGGCTTTTTTTCAATAATACATGAATTATAATTGCATTATTAAAAGATATGTGAATTTTCTTGTATTAAACGAAAAAATGTGCATGTATTTTTTACATGGGCACGACAAGGATGACTAGAATGCCAATAATAACAAACTACACTCGAGTCTCGAGATAACAGTGGAATAGATAATAAAGAGGTGGACAGTATTTGGTTTAACAAATTCTTGTTAGTTGCAAGGGTCATCAAAAGATCTCTTCAACTAAAGTCATCAAAGAAGTTTTGGTATGACAAGAATTGGATAGCCTTCCTCCCCTAAAACTTATCAAAACCAGAAAGATCTCTTCAATTTAAGCTATCAACATGGTATATAACTTATTTAATACAGTGTAGTAGTTTGGAGTATTTACTCCCTCAAGCAAGGTTTTGGATTCGAATTCTGACATCCGTGTTGTGTGTGTGAGTTTAATATGCTATCGCTTTTTTTAATAAGAAAGATCCTAAAAATAAATAAATAAATAAACGAGATCCAAAATTTCAAATTTTGTTTTAATGTCCATAGTATCAATTTTATCATATTTTTGTAACTAGTTGTTAACATATGTAATTAACCAAGCATGATCAATTTTAGCCCAAAAACAAATTAATAACCCCAATAACTCTCTGGAGCGACCAGCGAAGAAACTCTAGGAGCCACCGCCCCCTTTGGGGTTGTTGGCTTCCCATCCCCCTCCCTTCTCTTCTCTTTCCTTTTGTTCCTCCCTCCCTCCTTGCCCCTGCTTTTATCTTGCTCCTTTAGGTTTTTGTTTTTTAGAGACTTGGTTGTGGCTGGCTGTGATTCCGTTAAATTTTACAACAAAGCGTGTGCCAGAGGATGGAGGAGAGTTAGAACAAGAAGCTTCAGATCTAGGGGTTTATTCCCTGTCAGATTTTCGGTATTCTCTTATTCCCTCATTCGCTTAAGATCTAGGGACAAAACAGACCATGATGTTCTTCTCTCCTCTGGGCAGATCTGGTCGTCTCTGTTATGGATCTGGATGGCTTTGGTTGTGCATCATTTGTAGAGCAAAGTGTTGATGTTCCTTTAGTTGGTGTTAAATCCAAATACTCTGAGTTGTTTGGTTTTCTCTTGTAATTCTCATAAATTTTGCTGGGTGGTCTAGTTTCTCTAGAAGAGTTATACTAGTTAGCAGCCCCAAAGCTAACTCTGGTCAATGGGGAAGCTTTACCCATATCTGTCGTATTGCTCATTACCCATGTCCGTCGTATTAGCTAACTCTGGTCAATGGGGAAGCTTTACCCATATCTGTCGTATTGCTCATTACCCATGTCCGTCGTATTGCTAATCGAGATGGCTCTCTATGTATTGTTTCAATTGATCTAATAAAATAATATCAATTGTTTGGTAATTTAAAAAAAAATATTAATAACGTATGGGTAATAATATGATTGGGCCGAAGAACAAATTAATAACCAACGCAATGCAAGATCAACTGAGATAATTAATAGCAAAGAAGATTGATTTACTAGATAGATAGAACAGAAAATTGAACAATTGAACACAAATCAATCGACCGATCCAGAATAGAACAAGGCATGGAAATGTCACATGATTACTTGCAAACAATCACTCGACCTTTCAATAATATCTACTTGGTAGCATAAACTTTTCCCCCACCAATAAAATTGAACTTGGACAAAGACCAGTGTGGTTTTAAGACTCATCATCTTCCCTCAATACACAAAGTAACACACAAAGATCTCTTATCCACATATCCACATATCCACACTCTAATTTAGGTTTTACCTCTACATTCACATATCCTCCATCACTTCCTCCTCGTCCTCATATTCACCTTCCTCGTCGGCAGTCGCATCCTGGTATTGCTGATACTCAGAGACGAGATCATTCATGTTGCTCTCTGCTTCAGTGAATTCCATTTCGTCCATTCCTTCGCCAGTGTACCAGTGCAAGAAGGCCTTCCTCCTGAACATGGCAGTAAATTGTTCGCTCACACGCCTAAACATTTCCTGGATGGAGGTCGAATTCCCGATGAATGTGGATGCCATGGATAGCCCTCTGGGCGGAATGTCACAAACGCTTGATTTCACATTGTTTGGTATCCACTCAACAAAGTAGGAAGAGTTCTTGTTCTGAACATTGATCATTTGTTCGTCCACCTCTTTAGTGCTCATCTTGCCCCTGAACATGGCTGAGGCAGTGAGGTACCGACCATGCCTGGGATCAGCAGCACACATCATGTTCTTGGAATCCCACATCTGCTGGGTCAATTCTGGGACTGTTAGAGCTCGATATTGCTGGGATCCACGGGAGGTCAGAGGCGCAAATCCAACCATGAAGAAGTGGAGACGAGGAAATGGGATCAAGTTGACAGCAAGTTTTCGGAGGTCAGAGTTGAGTTGACCAGGGAAGCGAAGGCAGCAAGTGACCCCACTCATGGTTGCAGAGATCAAGTGGTTCAGGTCACCAACTGCAGCAAAGTAATGCAACGAGATAAGCTAACATTTTAGGAATCAATAGAGCTATCTATTACAAACTGGGTATGATAATAACTAAAATATGCTGAAAATAAACTAGATCAATCCAAAAGAACCTTTCCATCAGAATCCAAAATCAGCATGAAGCTTTCCACATGCAGATACTAAACAGCAAAAATCATTTATCCACAATAATCCATCAACAATAAAAAAATTCAACCAGGACAAGATGTTGCACTCAGGGGCAAGATCACCGTCAATGTTCAACCCCGAGCAATGCATTTACAGATATCAATGCATTTTAAGGATCAGAAAATGTGGTGAGCTAGAAGTAACTTTACATAGCTTAAAGGCATTCTACAAAGCAAATTGGACATGCAACCTAATTCATGATTGCATACAACATGGTCCCACCTCAGCTGGAATGGTATGCATGACAACTCAAACAAACAACATTGTTAAACAACCAATAAAGTGGATATGTAACCTAATTCACGTGTGTCGTGTCACTCTTGCTTCCACAAGTAGCAACAAGAACCACCAAACAAGTGATGTAACAATAAATATGCTAACACATTAACTGTAAGCTTGGAGCCCAGCATGTCACATGCGGCCTGACAAATCAGCAAGAAAACATCTTAATTGGGACCAGATATTTAGATCAGGATATAACTGAAATAAAGTACATTTCACAAACGTGAAAGAAAAATTAATGAAGTGATAAATCAGGATGCCGTATTTGTTAAGAATATATTTTACCCAGGAAAGCATACCAGAGTAGAACACTAATTCGCATCAGATACAAAATTGTCTATGAACATATTTATAGATTCGTAGAGATGCAAACTTTCGCTAAATAGATAAAGTACACAAGCAAATAATTTAAAGGAATAGATGCAGATAATGACAGTAAAAGCTTCATGCTACTTACAACTAGGAGTAGTCAACTTGAGAGTCCTGAAGCAGATATCATATAATGCTTCATTATCCAACACCATACACTCATCTGCATTCTCCACAAGCTGATGCACAGAAAGGGTAGCATTGTATGGCTCAACAACTGTATCAGAGACCTTTGGTGAAGGGAAAACAGAGAATGTTAGCATCATCCTGTCAGGGTACTCCTCCCTAATCTTCGAGATCAACAAGGTTCCCATTCCAGAACCAGTTCCTCCACCCAAGGAGTGGCAAACTTGAAAACCTACACAAAATCAGGATTTCTTATGAGATATGACCAGCGTATCATATTCCTGATAAAATTTTGTGCAAATTTTCCTTCAACTTCAATGGATCATGAAATGCTAATCTCATCTTCTACAATTCAAAACGACATTCCAGCTTTTTCTGTAAATGCATATAATTACAAAGAGATCAATCACTCAAAACCATTCTAACCATTTAAACTGCCTGAAACCTTCAAAAGAAGGAAAATCCAATAAACAATAAACAAATTTTTTTTTTTTTTAAAGGAAAAGGTCTGCTTGCTACTTCGCCAATTTTGATTAATGTAACGTTAGTTTGATTATCATCTCAGTTGCAACTTTGACAGCAGATCATGGCTCAAAAGTTGCAACTTTGATCAATAAAAATAAAAAATAAAAATAAGTTAATCATCACACACATTTAACATACCTCATACTTATACAAACAAACAACACCAAACAGCACACCAAAACACTATACCTTGAAGACAGTCACAGTTCTCAGCCTCCTTTCTCACAACATCAAGAACGGCATCAATAAGCTCTGCACCTTCAGTGTAGTGCCCTTTTGCCCAGTTGTTACCAGCACCAGACTGTCCGAAAACAAAGTTATCAGGCCTGAAGATCTGGCCATACGGACCAGTGCGAACACTGTCCATGGTCCCAGGTTCCAAGTCCATGAGCACAGCACGAGGAACAAACCGCCCACACGATGCTTCATTGTAGTAGACATTGACACGCTCTAGCTGCACATCCTTGGTACCGACGTACCTACCAGTTGGATCTATGCCGTGCTCATCGCACACAACCTCCCAGAACTTGGAGCCAATCTGGTTGCCACATTGACCGCCCTGAACGTGAAGGATCTCTCTCATTTTTCACTTTTCTGAAATTCACAGCACAATCAGAATTGAAAATCAAAAAAATTGCTAAAGTAGGATGTGATATGAAAGCGAAAGTACGGAATTCAGTGGAATATCAATGAGAGTAACAATCTACAAGAGATCATATCACCTTAATAAGCAGAACTCTACTAAATCCCTAACCATGAATTACAAAGTGATGCGATGCAAAAAAATTTACCGAACAAACTGAATTTAGCATTATTTTAAGCTATCAAGAGTTCATATCCAAATTTTCTGCGCAATTTCACTATATATCTATATATACAGCAAAAATTTCATAAGAAATGTGAATTTCTCTCATAATTGACATTGTTCGTGCACTTTCTGCATATCTTCTACTAAACCAGAGTAAATTACATGCAATTCAAAAACATAGAACTGAAATGCAATTCAAAAACATCACGATTCGATATATCAGAAGCAAAATAAAGATGAAATTCATCCGAAAACACAGTAATTACACATTCAGTGAAACTCAATCAAATCGAAGTCAATGAAATTCAAAATTTGAGGCCTCAGAGAGTGAGAGATTACCAGTGACTTTGACCAAGAAAATGTGAGATGATAGAAAAACAAGGTTGAAATGAGAGATTTGAGCGGAGAAGATGAACACTACAGAGGTTTATATACGCAAGTGAGGGCGAAGAGTGAGAGCGAAGAGTGAGATCTGACGGTCTCTGTTGCTTCCCTCCATATTCATCCTAGAGCCTTTGGATGCCGTAGGATTCTAGGCTTGAACGGTCACGATGGGCTTTTCTGGCAGTTATTATTCTCAGGGTGAGTTTTCATTTTTTAAATTTGAGTGGAAATTTTGGGGACAAATATGCTCTTGATGGAAAAGACAGGACGGTCCTTAACTAGTCAAATGAAGTTTGTTGGCCCCCCCCGCCAAAGAACAATAGTCGATTGAAGTACAAGAGAAGGGCACAAATGTCATTTCGAAACGTATGGGTAAATTGGTCAATGATCTTCAAAGAATCAGCTGAAACACATTGTCATAGTAGTCATCACATCAGCGTCTCTAATTTATTTTTTGCCAAAAAAATTAATTTCCAAACAGCTCTGTAGAAAACCCAAACCACATGGGCAGGTAGGCGAGTGGAAAACAGACACTTCCATTTTGATTTTTTTTAAAATAAAATATGAATTTTTAACCACAATAAACTCTCAATTTGTACTCGAGTTCCATTTTGATTCTCCAATTCTGTTGTTAGTTTCAAACATTTTTCATCTATGTCATTTGTGTCAATATGATCAACATAACAATTTGTTCATTTCGTCAATACGGAAAAATTCAAAGAGCATTGGCTCACAGAAAATTCGAATAAAAAATCAGACTAATAACGCATATAATACTTGAATTCTCGATGTACATGCGACACAGTTGATTCTCATCCTTTAGACACTGCAAGTGTAATAGGAGCATCCCTCTAGCAAAATAATTATTAAGCGCGTGGCGAGTATTGAGGGAGCAAGAACAGGGACAAAAATTGGTCTGAAAAGCCTACAGCAGACCACATGAGAGAGTTTTGTAGACATGTGAAGTCGCCACTCTGCCAGCCAATTTGTAACTTTGTAAGCAGGAAAATTACAAATAATAATAAGTAAAGAAAACAGAGGCTTATTTTATTTTTAACCCTGGTTAAAGCTTAACCCAAGTCTCTGGTTAATCTTGGTAATTGGATTTAGATCAGATCTTAGGTGAAGCGATGCTTGCTTGAGTTAGAGTCCAAGCATCTATTTCTGTGTCTTGAATCACATTCACAACCACCACTTGCCTTTTCAAGTTGGGAGGCTGATAAGTGACCCAAAAAAGAAATTCAAAATTGATCATTGCGAAAAATAAAAAAATGAAAAAATAATGTTTACACCATAATGAACCGAGCAGTCCCAGCCACAAAGCAACTAGCACCAAGGCAACCATGCCTCCTCCCATGCCGAAGGAAGACACACTTCCGAGGTGCCAGACACCTGCCGAAGCTCTCAAATGCCAAACCTAATCTTCAGGACACGTGTCGCCACCACAACGGCTTGCACAAAGTCCCACATTGGAACTTTGTGCAAAGCTCCCACTTTCACTTCCCTATAAATAGGGAACAATACACAGGTAAAAAGAAGAGACCATTCCCCTACTTTCACTGTTACTCTGCCAGAATTACTACCTGTAACTGACTTAGGCATCGGAGAGCCTTCGGCCGGCACCACACCGGTGTCCGAAGCTTAACGGTCGCTTCCCCTTTTTTTACCTTCTGCAGGTCTTACCAATCCATTTCACCCAAGGGCTTCAGCCTTCTTCCCTTCCGAAGACCTAGTATCTCTAATCACTAAGTTGGACTCAAATAGTGGCCGAGCCATTTTGAGCATCAACAAATAAAAATGGAAGGATTTGGGGTTATGGTGGATACTCACTCACACATCACGATTCACAATTAAGAGCAAAATATATAATACATGGTTTAGTTCTACACCTGATTTAGAGACCGTAGGTACGTTTATCTTATTGATTTAGGGTTAAGAAAAAGTGAAGAAGGCAAGAGTAGTTCAGAAACATTTGTGGGTTAACGGGAGGTAAAAACAATAGCATTCTTACGAAATCTACTCGTATACTTTTTTAATTCCTTACATGTTAATAAATGCATAAAAAGCCATGAATTGAAACAGTTAATTATATACCCATGTGTGCATGAAAACATACCCTTTTCAAATAAGTAAAAATGTCAAAAGTGTTCGTTTTAGGTTTTTTTTTTTTCAAATTTCTTATTTGTTGATAACAGTTTGGCATGCAAGAAACAAATTGTTAACAAAACTATAATTGCTAATTTGGCAACATTAAGGTGGGATCATCATAAAATTGTTGGCTTATGGTTTTTCATATCTTGTCATCGCGTCCTTATTTGCTAACTACATATAGGTGTGTTTTCACGTTTTCTGCCAATCCATTCAACCACATCACATAGTTGCTTAGCTGAGAGTTAGCATGTTTTATATGTGGATGGCCCACAACTATTAGGATGAAGACTTTCATGTATTGTAGGTGAAATAGTTTTCATATTTACAGCAGGCAGTTGATCTTCACATGCTCATAGTTAATGTTGTGCTACGTAACTTCCCTTTACAAAGGGAACGATTGTTTCAAGTTTTACAAACAAATCCGAAGTGAAAAGTGAGAGACACCTCCAGAGAAAAAGAAAGTGAGAGTCTATGCAGAGAAGGAAGAAAAATGATAGTAAAAGGAGAGAAAAGAGAGCAGAGAGAAAAATAGTGAGCCAGTTTAAGTGTAAATACCCAAGTTGTATTCTTTTTGTTGCCTTATTATTTTACATAGTGAAAATGGTTATTGCTACTGCTCTTTAGAGACGTAGACACAACTTGTCGAACCTCGTTAAATATTACGTCTCATTTATTTTATGTGTGGCATTTGTATTTTAACAACATTCATTTTACAACACATTATCAACACAAATACTCTTCCAAAATTAGTTGAGTTCTCTGGCCAACCCCAACAATAAAGAGATTAGTCCTCTCTATTTTCTTATCTCTTTGATTTATTATATTATATCTATGACACTCCATATTCATATTGACCATCCAATGAGTGTAGGTGCGTTGGAAATTTGTGTTGGTGGTAGGTGGAAAAGCAATTAAGGGGCAAGTGTGATACATGCACAAAATCACTTTCTTTGCTTCTCTAACAATAAATGCTAACATATATGTTATCCTTTCATAATATAATATTAGTCTCTTTTCACGCGCTTTCGTGTTTGTGAAAAGCTTTTTTTTTAATCGCGCGCGACTTACAAAGTTTCGTGAATATTTTTTCCCAATTGTATTTATATAGACTAGTCTCCCTGCATGCGCTTCAGGGCATGCGAGAGGCATTCATTAAATCATGGGCGCTACGGGCAACTTACAAGGTTTCGTAAATATTTTTTCGCAATTGTATTTATATAGATGTATGTTTCAACAGTTTCATATTTTAATCGCATGCATGTGATATATCGTCGTCCTAAAAGTTTTCTTTTATCGCCCGTATTTTTCTAGACATCCATCTTAACAGTTTACATGCTATAAAAAAAAAAATAATAACAAAAAAAAGAAACTGCTAAGATGGACGTCTAGAAAAATATAGGCGATAAACGAAAACTTTTAGGACGACGATATATCACACGCATGCAATTAAAATATGAAACTGTTGAAACATACATCTATATAAATACAATTGCGAAAAAATATTTATGAAACTTTGTAAGTCAAGCGTAGCGCGCGTGATTAAAAAAAGCATGTCGCATGTGCTAAAGCTCGTGCAGGGAGACTAGTCTATATAAATACAATTGGGAAAAAAATATTCACGAAACTTTGTAAGTCGCGCGTAGCGCTGTGATTAAAAAAAAAAGCCTCTCGCATGTGCGGAAGCCCGTGCAGGAAGGCTAGTCTAATGAAATTTAGGAGCTAGGGGGATTTTTATTTAATTAATTACCCACACATTAATATTATCCAAAGAAAATCCAACATTAATAGGAAAATCTCAAATAATTTAAGTAAAATAATATTTTCATTCTACACAACATCATAGTTTTAGATTATGGACATAAATATTTACATAATATGCACATAGGAGGAAGACATGCAACGATCAAGACCACTTGCACCACCTGTTCCTCTCTAATTGATCTTTCACTTTTTCACTGTCAATCTATACATAAATAACATGAGATGAGACCAAATTTAACCATATACTTTTAAATTTGTAATTGTCAAATTTTAGCATAATTTGGGAACACGTATACTCACTTTCAATTTTGATAGTTTATCCTTTGCAACATGCCTAATTGGAAGAAAACTGTACCAAAAATAGTTCCATTTTCAAAAGTCAAGAGACAAAGGGAAAATCCTTTCGTTTCTATATAAGAAGCCAAGTTTAACAATAAAACAATTAATAAGAAATTGGTAGAGGATTAAAGGAACAGTTTCATGATTTGCTACCTGTTTTGGCCAAAAGCAACCACACACCAGCCCACTTCTCACAAAGGCCCACAAAACAGAAGAAACGGAGGAGTAGGTTTTGGTTTGAAAATAAAAAGCCCAAAACCAAATCAAAAAGCCCATGCCTTTTACAAAGTGGCAGAGTCGTAAAAACGTCAAGATTAAGTGGCAATCCACCATTGACGCAGATCAAAAAAAAATCAAAAGAAAAATTGGATTGGGCCCAGCTTCTGATCTCAAATCCTGGAGTGCAAAATCAAAAGACCTTTTTTGGAAAGCCTATGTTCAGAATTCACGTGACTACCTGACTTAGAAAAGTCAACAAATTCAACTATCATGGAGGAAGTGATTGGAAATTAAATGAACACAGGTCATTTGCAAAATTTTCTCTGCAACTCTAAAGCTAAAAGATCAAAATCCTTTTTTATATTTAGAGAAAAATCTGCTCCAAAGAAAGGCACTATTTTCAAGAGATAAGCATATCGCATTTGGGAAATAAGCAGGAAAACAGGGAAGTAATTGCCTTAGGGACTGACTAGTGAGAGCTTATCTGCTAGAATTGATAGAATTCCTCTTTCTTTGCATTAAAAAATGAAAGATCTTTTGACAAATTTACCGCCCATTATTAAAAGAAAGAAACCCTACTCCAAAAACATTTCTTATAAATATAAAGAGAGGGTGAACAGAGCAAAGGACACACAAAAATTCAACAATCAATCAAACAATCAAAAATCAACCAAAGGGCAAAAAACTCAAAATGATCACTTGATCACTGAGAACCTTCAAACAAACTAGAGCGACCAAAAGCTCATTTGAGCCACAAAAGAAGCCAGCTATAGATCAGAACTTCCAAAGTTCAGACTTAGAGATAAGTCATTCAAAACGAGACTTCTCTAGTTACAAATTTGGTTCAGCAAAAGCCAAGACAAGCAGAATTTGAGTTTTCACAAATATGAAAACCTCAACAAATTTTATAGTGCAATTCCAGCTTATTAAGTCCTCAATTCCAGCCACTTCTCCCCTTTCAAACTAAAGAAGCGGCAGTTCTACCCTCTCAAAAGCCTCCCAAGGCTTGAAGTAGATTAGAACTCTGCCAAAATTGAACTTTGGTATCGATTTACAGCTGAAGCTAAGCAGTTGAAGTTGTTAACAGTTCAATCCAGCACAAACATACTTAGTCTAGCCCGGATAAGAAGTTTCTACCCAGGTAGAAATGGGATTCCAGCCATCTTTTTGTCTTTCTAGAGTTGATTTCTCCCTTCTTCATTTTGTAAAAGGCAGTTCTGCCTAAAACAGTCCACTTTATTATCATCTATTCTGGCTAGAACTATCACTTTTATATTGTGATAAATTATGAAGTCCTCACCAATCTGAGGAAGGAAAAGAACTTACTTGAGAGATATTCCTCACCAAAATTCACAATCGCTTGTTTAGAAGTCAGTAACTTGGGGCACAAGTTATCTGTTTCAAATAAGTCTGCTAGGATTTTTTATTGCGAGCAGTGGCACGCTCGCACACCAAAGAAAGTTGGCTTGTTGACCAGTCAATGGTTTTCAAGGCAATGGGGAACTTTGTCCTTCCATCACAGGAATAAAAACAAAACGGGTGAACAATTTGGCACGCCCAGTGGGACTTCTCAGTATACATACTTCGATAGAAATTTTCTCAAGTATATGAATATTGGAAGCTCTAGCCAGAACCCACGCCACGCCACGGAAAGAAATCAGGTAGTTCTCCGAGAAGGATTAGAGTCAGAAGAAAGTGATGCCAGACACTCAGCTGATGACAGCACTGGAAGCAGACGTTCCAGGACCGGCTACAGGAGGTTGAATCAGATACAGGAAGCTGTGTTCCTACAGGAGGCTACAGCACAAAGGAGCCAGGATACTCTGAACAACATGACAGCCATGATGCAATGGCAAGTTAACACACAGTTCAGGAAGGACCGAGAGGCTGCCATGGCCAAAATTCCAAACCCAGATGTTGTAGTCCAATAGCTAGACCTCCCTTATAGCCCTCCACCAGGATTGGCTTGGCCATACCAAGAGAATCCTCTCATTGCACAGATAGCTGGAGTACAAGGGCATGGAGAGATCCGAGCTGGACAGAGGGGAGGAGCCCTTCCTGACCAAGAGCATGAGGGTCCAATCAGGCCAGAAGGCCCTACACCGGTTCAGGTTCCTCAAAATCAGCCAGAACCTCCACCTATTCCACAACCCGTGGCCCCACGTGATCAGCCCCTGGCACTTCTGCCTGAGGCACCAGATGTAATAACCCAAAATAAAATATCTAAAAAGTAACAAAATATCTAAAAAGAAGGATTAATATCTTCTAGCAAAAAGACAAGTTTGCCCTCATATATTTTAATAGGGAAAAAGTTGAATTTTTGATCGGGAAAGAATTTGGTAATTCCGCTTACGCCGTTGCGTAGAGCACGGCGAAACGAGTCTGTAGACATGGAGTAGACTCGAATAGGAGTTGTAACGAAGAAAATACGATCAAAATACCGTGAAGGGCAAAACGGTAATTTGGTCAAAAAGTCAGATTTTTATCTCTTTCTCCCTTCTCTCTCCTCGTTTCTCTCTCCTCTTTCTCCCTTCTCTCTCCTCATTTCTCTCTCTTCTCTCTCCTCCCGATCGCGTGCCAGCCCGACCTCCGCTCGCTTTCGACGTCGCCCCGGCCGCCACAGGTGGAGCCGATCTCCGCCGTTGGTACCAAACGAACCACCACTCGACCGCCGTCCTTTCCTGACCCGTCGCCGCCCTTGCCGTGGCCGGAGCTCGCCGGAATCTGCCATTTTTGCCGATTTTCCAGTTTGAACTTTGAGCTCCTCGTTCTCCCTCAATTCTCCACCAAATCGATCGAGTAAGGTATGGTTTCTCAGCTATTTTTCGTGTTCTAACTGATGGATGTATGGGTTTCAATCGATTTTGGCTCTAGAACGTTCGATTTTCGACTTGAAAATTGGCCGAAACTTTGACTGCCGTGATCGGCTGTTTCCGGTCACTTTTTGGGGTATGTCCAAGAACAAAATTTACTCAAAATGGGGTGTTTTACCTAGGATAGGAGTTTGGAGTCTTGGTTCCGAGATTTTCCGGCAACCCAAAATCGCTTTGGACACCCAAATCTGCCCGCGAGTGTGGCGGCGCGTGGGCGAGGCTGGTGAAGTAATTCTGTGTAGTTTTGCGATCCTCGTGTCGTCACGAGCGCGTAGGATTTTGCGGATCTCGATTCGGAGTCCGTTTGAGCCCCGAACGGATTTTCCATATCGCGTGATCCTTGGGTGCAGTGTCGTCAAATCGTTGGATCGCACTCGATTTTGGATATGTCGGTCTGCATGATTTCAGGATCCTGTAGGATCCGGCGGATTGCGAATCGGAGTCCCGGATACTCCGAAATCGCGTACCCTGGGGCTAGGGTTTGGATTTTAAGCAATAACGCGATTTTGGCTAATCCGACCGTCCGTTTCGGACCAAACTCGCGAAACATGGTTCCTTCTCTATAAGGAACCTTCAGAGAAGTTTAGATTGGCCATCGGAGACCGTGGACCCACGGGGTCCCGGATCGGCCGATCTGGTGGTCTATCGCTTAGCTAAGTGTCGGGTCTTCCACGACCGTTCTAATTGTCTGAAAAACTAAAGTGGGCTTAGGAGTGATATTTAAATGAATGCACGTATTCCTAGGAGCCGGGGCAGGGTGTTTAATTTAATTCTTTTATCGAGCAGTTTTATTAATTTAATATTCATGGTTAATCAGGCACCAGAGGTCCAATCGACCCACAGGAGGGACCTTCGAAAGGGTCCAGCTAGCTCGAACCATCAGTGGGTGGACTTTCTTTCATAAAGGCTTTTATA
This sequence comes from Prunus dulcis, assembly GCF_902201215.1. Lineage (NCBI taxonomy): Eukaryota > Viridiplantae > Streptophyta > Magnoliopsida > Rosales > Rosaceae > Prunus > Prunus dulcis. The sequence goes on along the minus strand of NC_047656.1, from coordinate 4,582,261 downwards.
TAAATAAGTTATATAGATGATTTTTTTATAAATAAGATTTCGTAAGTGATTTTATATTAATTTTATACGAATAAGTTTTTATAAATGAGTTTATCTGAATAGATTTCAGTATCTGATCTTGAATAAGTGTTATTACATGTTTTTCCGAGCATGAAGTGTAGTGTAAAGCATCCTTATTTTTATATTACTCAGTTGAGCAGTAGACTTGAGATTTGTGATACAGAAATGGCAGCTTACCTCAGATTTATCAGATTACAGAGACTTATCAGGTTTTTCTAAAATAGTTATTTTAGAACCACCATGTACCCGTCTTTTCATTTGGTGATTACCCTCAGACGGACCGATGTCTACGGACATCCAGTCTGTTTACAGTTCAGTCAGTGCACTTGACTTTGCCTCACGAGTTTCGGGGACGCTCGGACCGTGAGTGCCAGGATTTGCGGCTCGGCAGACTTGGTGTCCCGAGACATGCCAGGATTGCGGCTCGGCTGACTCTGTGTCCCCGAGACCTGCCAGGATTGCGGATCAGGCTGACTACGGTCCCCTGTATCTTGCCAGAGCGGCTCGAGTCGACTTGGTGTTATCGAGACCTGCCGGCATATCAAGCTGATCATAGTCCCCTAATTTCGCCAGTTTGCGGCTCGGGTAGACTGCGTGACGCCCGAGACCTGCCAGGGGAATTGACGGAAATGACAGGGGTACAATTAGGTGGTAGTTTCAAAGGATTTTGAGTTTTTTTTTTATCCAGTTATGACTTTCAGTTATTTTATACCAGTTTCTTTGATATTCACGCCTTTATATCCTTATATATTTGTTCAGTTATACGAGTATATTCTTCAGTATGTTTTTACATGCTTATTTGAATACCTTGTATTGAAATATAGACAAACCATCGATTTATATCCTTACTTATTTTTAAATGGGGGTTATTATGGTTATAAATTGTTTTCAAGAACATTATTTTTGGCCACTCACATTTTCAACCTGTTTTTCGCCCCCAGGCCATAGAAGTGCGCAGGATCCACCACCGGGCCATTCCTAGCTTCCGCGCCACCAAATCAGGTAGAGTTTTGTGGAAAAATCCTTGAAACCCTGTAAACTTTAGAAAATGCTCTGATATCTCGTTTTAATGGAAAACTGGGAGCTGGTGAATACTTGGTTATTCTATTCTGGCAGTTGGTGTGGATATATATGATTGTTTGACAGGTGGAAAAATTTGGGTTTGATCAAAATACAGGGGAGACTCTGCCGAATTTTCGGCAGAAGTCCAAGGGAAGTTTTCATAGTAATTGTAACAGGAGGGGTAAAATGGTCATTTGTGCCCGACAGTTGCCAGATGTCGGACACGCACAGGGCTTGGTTCGAATTCCAAAGTGGAATTTGGATCGGGTCCTGACACCAGATGTGTTGCCTTACAGACCCAAAAGGATGGATCCCAATCCATTCTTTCCACCACTAAGAGGCAGAAGGGGGATTAACCCCTTTGCCAACAATGACAAGAACAGACCAGGAGCAAATTGCAGAAACCATCTTGATTTTGAAGAAGAAGTAGAATACAGGGAGGAAGTGCTGCCCAGGCCATACAGAATGGAGCACGGAATTCAACACATCCAGCCAGAACAGGACGAAATCTACACCCTGTCAATGCTTTAAATGACATGGGGGCACTACAGAGAATGATCAGGGAGATGATGGAGCCTGAAGCTAGAGGAGGAGACAGGCCCACTTACAGAAAGCCATATCCAGCTTATATTGATCGAATACCTCTATCACAGGGTTTCAAGGTGCCAAACTTCACCTTGTTCGACGGAGAAGATCCCCATTCTTCATTAGTGGAGCATATAGGCAGATTTTCTGTCCAATGCATAGCCATAGAAAATAACCCTCTGTTAAATCTAACATTTTTTGGAAATTCTCTCTCTGGACAAGCCTTCACCTGGTACACCAGTCTACCAGCTAACTCTGTTCAAACCTGGGAGCAAATGGAAAATGTTTTCCATGACTACTATTTCAGGTTCCAGCCAGAAGTCACTATCAGTGATCTTGCTGCCCTCAAACAGAGTGAAGATGAACCTGCTCAAGACTTCATAACCAGGTTCAGAAAGCTCAAAATTAAGTGCCGAATCCCTATGGAAGAGAGGCACTTCATCCGGATGGCTCAAGCCGCCCTTAAAATCTCCATGAGGAAAAGATTTGATGGGATGCTGTTTAGAGATCTGGTAGAACTAGCAGATAAAGCATCTAAGTATGAGGAGTTGCTTAAGGAAGAACAACATAAGAGAAACTCTTCCAAGGGCACATACTACAAAACCCCTCCTCTTTAATCCATCTGGTTGACGTGGAATCAGAGGAAGACAGAGAAGGCTCGGAGGAAAGAGAAATTGCAGTGGCAGAAATGGCAAAGCTGAAACATCACATCAGCTGCAAGGCTCTTACAAAGCCACCAAAGGATCAGAACCCGCCACCATTCATAGGAGGGTTTGTTCCAAACAAACCAACACAGAACAAAGTCTATTCCTTTGATCTAACCAAGGTTGATGCTTTGTTTGACGAGATGCTACTACAAAAGGCAATAGAGACACCCCACAGGTTGCCCAAGCCAGAAGAACTTAAGGGCAGACAGTATTGCAGGTGGCACAACTCTTGGAATCATTCCACCAATAGTTGTGTTGTTTTCAGGGATGTCATACAGGAAGGCTAAAACTGGCAGAGAAACCTCCATTAGTTACAACAGATCCCTTTCCCCAGCCACAAGTCAACATGGTCAACTTAAATTGGCCAGAACAGAAGAGAAGAAATACAACGATAGAAGCTAGCTCCAGCAGAGGCAGAAGAGTCACGAGGGAGGCTAATCAAAGGCCAAAGGCAACTATCTCCATTAGGGTAGTATTGTGCAGCAGGTACAAGTGTGAGAGTGAGTTAGAAGTGACTCTGGACAAGCAGAATTAGCCCACACCCAACGTGTTTGACAGGATTGGAACATCATACCAACAGAGTCCAGTTCCGGTCCCATCTAAAGACAGATCCAGACAAAAGGACTATCTTAGGCCTGCTCAGCACAATAAGAGAATGGCAGAGTAGCCAAAGAAAGAAATACCAATCAAGATGCCCGGGAATGAAAAGCCCTTGGCAACTATCATAGAAGGCAGTTGGTATTCTGTTGGAAAGAGCGGTAGACCGACTCTGGAGTTAACCAGAACTCAGAAAAGGAGAATTCAAAAGCAGTACTGCACCACTGCACCTTCCTCAGGAACAGGAATGACACACAGGCACTGCCAAGACCAGTTCTGCCAGAGGAGGGAAGAGTCTAGAAATAGCTCCTCAGGCAGAACAAACAACCTGTCAGCCACAAAAGCTGATAAAGGTAGAATCTCCAGGCAGATCTTCTACCCATCCTACCTCATCCCCAGTCAATCGGCTTGAGCCTTCACAAATACAAGGTGAATCTGAACCTATTCTAGTTGAAGGACAAGAAGACTGGACTGAAGAGTATGAAGAAGAGCAGTTGGACTATGAGGCTTCTGCAGATGACCAGACTAGACTCCTCGAAACAGGAGAACAGGAAGACTGGACAGAAGAATATGGGGAAGAACAGATGGAGTAGGACGGAGAGCTAGATGCAGAAACTGAGGCTTTCGGTGCTGAATTAGAAAACCTTTTGCAGGGTGATCTAGGTATCAACATGGTGTTCATCTTGCCAAAGAAATTCAAGGCAGCAGAAGGACAAGAAAACACTCTGGAAAGAGACATGTTTTCTCAGGAAAGCTTTGAGTGCAGGTTGGCAGAGGTAGAGGAAGCACCAGAACAGCAAACACCTATTGCCAAGACAGGCGGAACTGCCATGAAAATGGCTACAGAGCAGCTTTGTTTCTCCAAACCGACCAAGGAGATGGCTAATCTCCTCAGACCTCTGTACATAACAGCAAACTTGGGGGTGTTCCCATTCCCAAAGTCATGATAGATGGAGGTGCAGCCATTAATCTTCTACCTTACAAATTGTTGAGCAAAATGGGCAGAACAGAGAAGGATTTAATCCCAACACGCTCAACTATCAACAACTTTGCTGGGGCATCGCTAAAACTCACGGAATCTTGGATGTGGATGTCATAGTTGGAACCAAAGAACTGAAGATTGCATTCTTTGTGGTAGACACCACTTCTACCATTTACAATGCACTGCTTGGCAGGGACTGGATTCACCAAAGCTTATGTGTTCCTTCCACTCTACATCAACAATTAGCCCTTTGGAATGAAGAAGGTTTCATAGAGATAGTAGAGGCCGATCCACGGCCAT